>NW_024583049.1:134606-152339 GCF_018398535.1 Haplochromis burtoni
AACCCGCACAATGATGGAGGTGCGGATTCATAATTGTGACACTTACCAAAAGTACCAAAAGAGGCTGGTGGGCTAGGGTTGCCACTACTGGGCGGCTAATATCACCAAATTATTGCACTGGAAATATGTTTATGAGAACAGCGAGGGTGAGGCTTGGGTAAAAATGGAACTGATGTCTAATCCACTTCCCCTCCTAACCTCAACCCTAGCTCAAAATCAAAAACAGAAAATAACAAATCCAGTTGTAGGAACATCTGTTAGAATATGGCTTCAATTCAGAAGGTGCTTCTGTTTGCAACAGGTTAGTCATTTTTTCATTGTTGCTTTTAGCCCTTTTTTGCCATCCGTTTCAGATAAAACATTCCAAACTTGGCACAATAATAGTTTGAAGTTCTTTTTACAATTTATTTTCAGGAGAAACCTTTAACACCTTTGATGTTCTGATGAGAGATTACAATATAGCAACCTCACATATGTTTAGATATCTGCAAATACGAAGTTTTGCAAAAACATCGTTTCCTTCATTCTCCTACTTACCTCCTAAAAATCAAGTGGATACTATTTTGGAAATGGATCCTTTTGGCAAAAGGCGAATCTCCGTCATACACAAACTGATGCAGAGCTTAAGGCCTGTTACTTGGGAAAAAACTAAAAATAATTGGGAAAAAGACGTTGGGGTGGATTTATCTGGTGATGAGTGGAGATCTTGCTTGAATCGTATACATACTTCCTTCCTTTGCATTCGCCATGGTTTCATTCAGTTTAAAATTCTTCATCGTCTTCAATATACAGGAGAGAGGCTTTCAAAGTTTTTCCCAGAAGCCGATCCTGCCTGTCCCAGGTGTGGACATAATCCAGCAAATGAGGGTCACATGATGTGGTCTTGTCCGAACCTGGATAATTACTGGGGAAATATATTCAAAGTATTATCTCAGTGCGCAAAATTTAGTGCTTCATTTCCTCATTGGAATTTTTGGAGTTATGCGACCTCAATACGAAATTAGTAAATCTCAGGAAAATGCCATAGCGTTTGCTACTTTGCTTGCCTGTAGACTCATTCTATTCCACTGGAAGTCTGATAAGACTCCTTCATACGTACAGTGGTTAAAGGAGGAGCTTTTCTTTTTGCCACTGGAGTTCTCTCATCACAACAAAAATTCTCTGCGACTTGGAACCCATTTATTGACTATATAAAAACGTATTTTCCAGATGTGTGACGTACATTTTTTGTTTGTTTTGTTCTGTTTCTCTTTACATGAGCCTCGGGTGTGGAGGGAGGGGGGTTTCTTTCTTTCTTTTTTTTATGTATAATCGCAACGTTTTCATTTTGTATTGAGACCATGATTTGTGTAAAGCGATTAAATTTAAAAGAAATCTAAAAAATAAATAAATAGTGGATTAAGACATAATGTACAGGATATATTTGCTTAAATTGCCAATAATAATATAAAACATTAACTTTGAATAGCTGGAAAATGTTCTTGTGCAGTCATGTAAAACTTATGCTACAGCACGAGCTTTTGACAGTTTTTCGACTTTTTTTAATTCAAGGGCTTTAACAAAATAATTCGTATTGCAAAAGTCTAGATTTAATCCTAACAAATAATAAGGTATTTAAACTGTACCTGTCCACAAGGGTTGGATTTATTTCAAGAAGGAAGCAATTTTAAGATCGCAGAGAAGATTTAATAATGAAAGGAAGTGCTTGCAATGTTGAAAGCATGAACTGGTAAACACTCTGTGTCTCTTTCTGTTCATCTGAATCTTGTTAGGGTGCCTAAGAGCTTTGAGTTTATTATATTATTGAACTTGATATTGAAATTGATTTTGATATTATTTATTATTTCTAGTCTTTGGTTTCTTTGTTAGAGTTCTGTCTTGTGGTTTGTGTCTCTGTGTTCTCTAGTTGCTCTGTCTCCCCTGTCAGCTGTATCCCTTTGTCAAATCCGCGTGTCTGTGTTATGTTTCCTGTTTTACTTTGAAAGTCCGTGTCTCATGTTAATGGGTCTGGTTTTGCTTCCTTTGTGTCGTCAGCCCTGATTTGTCCCAGCTGTGTTTCCCTCCTGTCTCTCGTTCCCTGATTGGTCCCCCTGTGTGTTCTCTTTGGTCTGTGTCGCGATCGCCCTTATCTGCCCTCATTCGTGCTGTGTTCTGCCTGCATTTATTCTTTGTATTTTGGAAGTTTGTTACTTTGAGTTCAGCATTAAAGCTGTTTTTTTTTTTTTAAAGTTCACGTCTGTCTGTCTGCACTTTGGGTCCTGTTCCTGCCTGCACACAGCCGTCACATAACAAATCTGAGCTTCTTCATCATTTCTTCTTCATCATGAGAGGTGTTAATTTGTCTGCATGCTGTAACGGGTCTCATGATCGCAATATGCTTCCTTCACAGCAATAATTGCTTGTGGAAGTTTGTGGTAGGTCTCCAGTAACTGTTGTAACATGAAAACCAAGCTGGAGAATGTCCAGATAAGAGCAAAAAAATCCCCCCAAAAACAAAAACTCGTTTTTTTGCCAAAAACTTGTTTTTGTGACTAAGAGTGTATCGACAGAATCAAAGGTCAGCAAAGGTAAACATTTGCACTGAAACGTCTGTATTGAACCAATTGTCGAAGTCATTAAAGAAGTAACAACAAAAAAAACCCCTAAAAAAATAAAAATTGCCCTGATGACGGCAGTCAGGGAGGTTTCCTCTGGAGACCATGAATTATGATTAGATAGCTTTAGATATTTTAGTTTTTATCAGTCACTCACTAAGACCAGTCTTTGATTTCAGGTGGGGCAGTTTGGTGTTCTGATCCATCTGCAGAACTTCCACTGGCTGAAGGATTTGTTTGTTAAATCAGGCTGTTTTCAAGGAGACTTTGTTGCAGTGTTTTGTGCCCTGTTTTTTTTTAATTGTCTTAAATTATTGTCTTTAAAAAACTTCAAAAATCACTTCAGCCTACTGATTTTACATTTTCCAAAAATGAAGCACTGCCTAGCTAACACAGATGTTAGTGTGATGATTTCATTTAGCTTTGGTAGTGTTGATCAGAATCGGATCACTGATGGGGGATTTGTGTCAGCGTGCTGCGCTGGCGGGCGGCGTGGACACCCGGGTTTGTGACTGTGATAACTTGAGAAAGAGGTGACGCAGTTTCTTGAAATTCACACCACAGATACATGTACAAAAAATTTCAGATGAGTTTGAACTTTTCTGAAAATCTTGTGAACACAATAAATGTAATCTAGGATGTTTAAGACGATAGCACAGGTGCATCTATGAGGAGGCAGAGGGCGGCACTGACCGCCGCCAGTATTTCTCATTTTTGTTCGTGTGCACAGCTGTTAGAGTGGCTAACAATGTTGTTGCACATATGTACTTATGTCTGAGTATTTGTTTGCTTTTGGTGACTGGAGAAGCATTTGGAGATTAGTATTTTCCTCAGACCACACTGAAGAGATAATCCTATTTGGTCTGGGAACACTCAGGAACTGCAAAACATATACAGGAGAAAAGTAATGAATGTGTGAAGCAAACTATCAATAAACCCACCTAATGAGGTTATTAAAGGCATACTGCCATCCTTATCGAGATAAATGACAAACTGTTGAAAACCCCTTTTGCTCCATGGCAGT
Source organism: Haplochromis burtoni (assembly GCF_018398535.1). Lineage (NCBI taxonomy): Eukaryota > Metazoa > Chordata > Actinopteri > Cichliformes > Cichlidae > Haplochromis > Haplochromis burtoni. The sequence continues at coordinate 138,225 of NW_024583049.1, forward strand.
TTGTTTGGTTAGCATGGTTGCATACATCAGTGGGATCATGAATCAGGAGAGCAGAACTGAGAAGTTTTCCTTCAGGTCCTCAATTCAGTGAACAATGAGGTTAAAAGTTGATGATGGACCAAAGAGCTGGACAGGACATGCTCACATCATATGACATCGTGGTATAACAATGTTATATGAGCATGCTAATATGCAGATATTTGTTTACCAGCACTAGACACAATGGACATACTTTGAACTGAAGATGAAAAAAGTCAAGGCATCATCAAAATCAGCCGCCCTCTGCAGCAAACAGTTGCACAACATTTCACAAAAAGGGGTTGACCCCTAAAGCTGCTGACGTCCTGTTTGTATGTTAGGCCGTTTTGATTCGATCTGCTGAAGATCATCCAGACAATTATCTGACAGGAAAAAACAATCATAATGTTGATGCACACACTGAAATCACAGTTGGTCAAACATCTGTTGGTTTGTAGGGACAGGAAACAAACTGATGAAGAGTCACTGGCCCATGCAGTGAACTGTCTCCAGATGGTGAACTTCCCACATTTACTGCTTCTTTTTGTTCCTTATGAAGTTAGATATAAGTGCTAGTTGCTAGTAAACAATAAACAGGCATTGCTAGGATTGGTCAATGAAGACTGATGTGTAAAGAATGAATGAAATTTGGTCCGTTCCTGTATTCCACTACAGATTACAGATTACATGCCCCAAAATGTATTTTGTATCGTATTCTGTTACGTTACTCAATGACAGTAACGTATTCTGAATACTTTGGATTACTTAATATATTATCATGCTTTTTACAACTGAATGTACTATTGCTGTGATTTATTACTATTACTGAAGGTTACCAACACCAACTAGATGTTTAAATCTTAATATAAATGAGTAACAGTAGGGTGGACATTAGGTAAGGCTGCTCCAACGGGACTTATTGTTTCAGAGGAAAACACGAGCACGGCGTACAGTCGAGTCTTAACAGCTTACTTACAGCTGGGCTCGTCAGTGGTTATTATTATATTTACATGCTTCATACATGCTATGCCTGTAACACTCTGCCTGTTGCCTTCATATTAAATCACTTTTTGAATAACACTTTTAAAAAATATTTCTTCACGTCATTATGCAGCTGCAAGTAGAGGTGACATGAGCCGCGAGATTGAGACACAGACATGAGAGCCTCTTGATGCGTGTTGTGTTTGGGTTTCCCCTGGCGTGGAATCACCAAAAACAGAGACGGCATAGCCGAACATATGAAACAGGAAAATACGGCCGTGTAATCCATTTATTTCAGCAAAGTAACTGTAACAGAATACAGTTACTCATATTTTGCATTTTAAATACGTAATGCCGGTACATGTATTCTGTTACTCCCCAACACTGTCCATTCCATACTGATCACAACAGATCACAAAGTTTATCGGTAAAGTCTGGATCTGCATCCAGATCCAGGAGATTTTGGGCCCATCAGGGTCTTCAAGTGTTTTTCTGTTAGTCATTAATGAGGAGGTTCAAGTACTTATTAAAGAGGTACAGTCTGTGATACGTATGTTTAACACCTTATGGAAAAATGTTAAGCAACATGTTCAACTGGACTATCCTCCATTATCATCAAAGCACCAAATAAGGACATTCTCATGCTGTTGTGATCCACGTGTATATTCTTACAGACTCTACCCCGTCCTCAGCACCTTTATGCTGCGTTTCACTTTCATTTGTCATCAGTTGGTTTATACGCTGTCAGATCTAATGGATTTCTGGCCCATAGTTGTTTGGATATTTCGCCTGGCGTAAGGTGTTGAAACTAGAGACATGAAAGGTGTTTTTATTGCAGATACATTTCCTCAGCTTGCTGAAGCATTAAGTTTGTGTCCTGTCCTTGTCCCTGCATAATCCCCAACTCTAACTCTCAGAATAGAATAGAATAGAATAGAATAGAATAGAATAGAATAGAATAGACCTTTATTGCCATTGTACATGTACAATAAAGTTGTGGCTGCTCCACACTAACTGTGCAGATATAAAATGTAAATAGTAAGATACAAACAAAGTGAAAGCAGATAACACAAGAACAATTTAATTTCAATTTTCAGTTTTATTTATACAGCTTCAAATCACAACAACAGACACCTCAAGGTGCTTTACATTGTAAGGTAGACCCTACAATAATACATACAGAGAAAAAGCCAACAAGCAGGTTGTAAAGTAATTGGAAGTCGTGCAAAAGTAGCGGGCAATAAGTCTGGTTTTTATTAAGTTGTGCTCCCAAATGTTGGATATCAGGGAAAAATGAAAATACTTTGAAATGAAACACATGACAAAACTTTTCACACTCTCTTCTGGCATGTTCAGGTCAGGTGCTGTAAATGTTGTGTGGTTCAGATGTGGTCCATGCTGACATTTGGTGCGTGTACGGCAGACCAGTGGTAAGTTAAGGACACTGGAACTCGTCCTGAGTGAAAGTCATGTGGCTCAAAGGAAACTCCAGTCATGGGTCACATCTGGGCCGAACATTTATTGCTGTTTGGGTAAAAATACCATTAAAATGCACAATCTGGAATAACAAGCTTAAATATTTTTATTAGTGTGAATTCTGATTTTTACTAAAAACACAGTAACTTAGTAAAAAGTACGTGTATCTACTTATAAGCACTGCTGAAAAGATGAGTTAATTTAAATCAAAAGGTAAAATGTTGTTTGCTTTTTATGCCAAACTATCAAAAACTTTACAAACCACTCAGTTAATCTATGGATTTTTTTTAAGTAAAGATAAGCTATTTCTATAAATTTGCTCCATTTAAACTGAAGATTGTCACTAATTTGGGGCTTCACCTGCAGGTATTTCCTTCTAACCTTGTCTTTGTAGCACATTTGGTCAAGAACAGAACCTTAACCTTTTCTCCATCAGTGGGTTTGTTTGCAGACAAAAACATCAGCTGTGAATCAGCCTTAAACACAGAAACAGAGCTGAAGCAGAACTGGACCATCTCCATGTGTTCCTCGAAACGACACCCGATCCCGTTTTCTTCTGTTGCACAGATCCAGAGCTTCACGTCCACATTTCCATTTTAGTACAGACGATGTGAACACTCTGACCCCCCTCGCTGTGTCTCTACAGTCATATTGCAGTAATGTATTATTTCCTGTTAAGTGAAGGTCGTTAAACCAAAAACGGAGTCTCGTGTGTCTCCTTTTTTGTGCAAAGCATGTGTGTTGTCCTTGTTATCGAGTGTTCAGAGTGGGTGAAGGTTTAGCATCTGAGTTTTCAGACATATTTATTTTACTTTATTTTATCCGTAAAGGTTTCTGAATTGCGCCATCTTTAAATGAACATCACGTAATAAAAAGCAGACTATTAGGTCTGGATTTTGTTGTTATTTAGATTTTAATTTACTGAATTTGAATCGAACAGTTTCTCTACAGTCTGTGAAACAAAAGAAGTCATTTCTATTTTCCCTCTTATACAGACTGTAGGTCTGTAATAAAGTGTAATCTTTTTATTACATAAAGCCAATAATCTGTGAGGTGTCAGGCAGAAAGCGACAGCATGTTGTGGTTGCGAGGTGATTTTCTCAGTGAGCGTCACTCTGCAGCCAACAGTGAGGTCTGTGCTGTTTATCTGCTGCTGTCTGGCTGAGAGTTCACATGAATCATCAGCACTGCCAGCCACGATGTCTGACCTGATAACAACTTTGGAGAACATGAAATATTTATTCTCCCCCTCAGACACCATTTTATTATTCCTACAGAAATGATTCATGGGCCACTATTATTGTTATTATTAGAGAGGGTGAAGGGCTCCAAGTAAAGCTGCTGCCCTCGACATTAAGAGGAAGCAGCTGAGCGAGTTCAGGCATCCAACCAGGATTCCTCCCTTATCCCGAGAACACATCAGGACTTCCATAGAAGAGCATGAGAGGGTGGCTGAGGTGACAGAGGGTCAGGCACAAGCTGAGACTACTGCCCCTGTGACCCAGGCTGGGATAGGAGAGTAGATGGATTATCATTCTCATCAGATATTTACAGTGTGATCTTGTTGCAGAGTAAAAACACATTCAGGAAAGAAATATGGTGTGTGAAAGGTGAATATGCACAGTTTGTGAATGTATTTTATGCTCGTGAAAAAATACATTTGAAACTTGAGTTGCCTGCTTTTTACACTGTAAAAACGAATGGTAAGACCACACACCTTTGGAGTGGGAGTTGCAAGTTTGATTCAGAGTATCCAGTCCTGACCAGACCGCCCATGCTAAAAAAACCCAAACCAAGCCCTGGAATGACGGCCACGTCTGCAGCTCGGACACAAGCATTTCACTCATGTTGTACTATATAGATTTGTGTATGTGACAAATAAAGCTGGTTTGTTGTTGTTTGTAAGTACGACTCAATAATTTCATCCTTTGTTGTTTGTTCCAGTTTTTATTATGTGAAAAATCTATTGGACAGACTCATAAACAGAGTCATCGTTTGCCTTCAGCACTGCTGTCACCATCATTAACTGTAAACAGGATATTAGAGCAGTTATCAACCTGCTGCTGCTCTGGAGACCCTCGCTGATTAAACGCTGAGGTGATTACTGGGTTAATTGAACTGGGAAATGTGGTTTGCATGTGTGTGTTATGGTATGTAGCGTTGAGCATTTCTGTAGAAAGGATCCAGCAGCAGATCAATGCAGAGAAAAGCAACAGAGAAATTACATAAGACTTGACAACACTTAAAGTTTCATGTGCAAAATATTCTAAAGATGTGCACCACAGCGTGAAGAGTGAACGATTATAAACCTTGACTTCTTGATCCTTTTTACGTCATCATCGTTTATTTATATAGCACTTTAAAAAACACACCTGGTAGACCAAGTGTTGAACAATACATCTATAAATAGTAATAATATAAGAACTGAACAAAACAATTAAATCAATAAAGAGTTACAAGCCAGAGAATAAAAATAGGTTTTTAATCTGGACTTAAAAACCGGCACTGATGTAGTCTGTCTAATATGAAGAGGAAGATTGTTCCAAAGCAACGGGGCCACAGCAGAGAACGCCGGTCTAATCTGAGTCTCAGCCGTGACTTAGGGACTGAAAGCAGCAGTTGCTCAGCTGACTGGACGGAACGAGTTGGAACGTAAGGCTTCAACAAATCGGACAAATAAACAGGTGCCAAAGCATTTAAAGATTTAAAAACCAATAAAAGAACTTTAAAATGGATCCTAAATTTGATTCGAAGCCAATGTAGAAAGGCCAAAACCGGAGTGATGCGGTCAAATTTCATTTTTGCACTAATTGTAAGCGTGACAAAGTGCCCAGCCCCTATTAAAAGGGAATTACAGTAATCCAGGAGTGAAGTAATAAAAGCATGAATTACAGCTTCTAAGTTACGTTTGGAGAGAAAGGGCTTGATCTTCGATAGACATCTGAGGTGGTAGAATGCTGATTTTACCGCCCCATTCACGTGGCCATCAAGAATCAATTTTTACTCCAAGATTTGTGATTGAATTCTTCAAATGAGAGATCAAAACAGTGAGATCAACATCTGGAGGGTCAGGAAATGGATTTGGGCCAAATTGGACTCTCCACCATTTGACCTTAGAACTGAAGAAGCTTCTCGGATGAGAGGTGAAACGTCTTCAAGCAACTTAAAGTCCAGACGCTTTTCTTTGCAAGCTCCTTTGACTACGATGACCTGGATGACTGAGAACCTTCACAGACATTTGGGCCAAATAAAATCACTTCCGTTTTTCTTTTCTGTTTACATCAGCACAGGATTCACTTCAGCTGATTAGAATGTGGTCACATCGTTCCTAAAGCCTGGACAGGCAGACCTTTAACTAACAAATTGACATGATGCGCCGTCTTTTTAATAAATCCAGGAAAGCAGCTTCTTCTCCTTTAAACAAAAATATCAAATACATTGATCACCGTCATTTAAAAAGCGTATATACGCTTCACACTCCATTAGCCTGAAGTATTTGGTCCTTGAAAGTGATCACATTAACCAGTACCAGGTACCAGTAGTTTTTATGGAAGAACTTGCCTGCAAACATTCAGCAGCTGTGAAAAGTGAAAGAGAGAACATCTGTCTTCAGAGTAAAAGTGTGTCTCATGTTCTGAAACATGTTGGCTGCAAAGGTGAGGCACAACTTTTACTCTGAGGGCAAATGTTCTGTGTTTATATCTGATGTCACACTATAGCTTTTGCTAGCACCTAGCTAATAATTAGGCACATCTCAGCATCTTCCATGCAAACTATGGATAATTGCATTGACCTGCTAGAACCAATGCTATTGCAAGGAAGGTTTTGGTGCAGCACCCTCTTTGTGGCCAGTTTCACTGAGCGACTGCCACAGCAGGTAGAGGTGGGTTGCAAAGCAGCCTGTAAATGCACAACAGTTGTGCATCAGTTGATCTGTTGCAATTGCAGGTAATGACTTTGAGGTCTGCCTGACCCGGCACTATGCTTGTCATCTGTTTTCTGATCCTCAGTTTGCCGGGCTGCTCATGGGCGCTTCGCTCAGAAGCTGATGAAAGACTTATTTACCAACTACACCAATGCTCTGCGGCCGGTGGAGGACACCGACTACATCATCAATGTCACATTACAGGTCACTCTCTCCCAGATCATTGACATGGTAATCAAACCCTGAATGCCTATCCAGCTCTTTATGCTGTATCTAGTCAGGCAGGTACTGGTGTGACCTTGCCATTTTCATGGATTTTCACCAGGATGAGCGGAACCAGATCCTGACTACCTACCTGTGGGTCCGCCAGGTATGGATGGATGCCTTTCTCACATGGAAGAAGGAGGACTATGATGGCCTTGACACCATCCGCATACCCAGCAGCTACGTTTGGAGACCCGATATTGTTCTGTATAACAGGTAGGTGTATCATCCTGCTGGCTGATCTTCAGGATATTTATTGATGTTTTCAAACTCCTTCCTCGTTTCTATCATAGTGCAGATGATGAGTTTTCCAGCTCCATGGAGACCAATGTTGTTCTTCGTAACGATGGCCAAGTCATGTGGGACCAGCCAGCCATCACCAAAAGCTCCTGCTCTGTTGATGTGGCCTTCTTCCCCTTCGATTTGCAGCAGTGTGACCTAACCTTTGGCTCCTGGACTCACAACGGAAACCAGATGGATTTGTTCAATGCCCTGGACAGCGCCGACTTGACCGACTTTGTCCCCAATGTGGAGTGGGAGGTCAGTAATGGTGTCATGTGTTTAGCACATCCTTAATGAATGTTTTGACGAACCCAAAATTTTCTCTAACCAGGTTCTGGGAATGCCAGCCAAGAAAAATGTCATCTTGTATGGCTGCTGCTCAGAGCCATACCCAGACATTACCTTTTCCCTCCACCTGAAGAGGCGGGCCTCCTTCTACATCTTCAACCTCCTCATTCCCTGCATGATGATCTCCTTTCTGGCTCCGCTGGGCTTTTACCTGCCAGCGGATTCAGGTGAAAAGGTTTCTCTGGGTGTCACAGTGCTGCTGGCCCTCACCGTGTTTCAGCTGCTCGTAGCTGAGAGCATGCCACCCTCTGAGAGCGTCCCGCTGATAGGTGAGAACAGCCTCTGACTTTTATTTACATCTATGTATTTAAAAAAAACATTCATGATGAATCAGAATTATTGTAATGTTTATATTCATCATCCCTCCTGCAAATGTTACATGGCTACACTGTATCTGACAAGTTACTAATATTTGAGGGTGCCTTAGGATACCTCAGACAGACACATTTCAGCCTTAGGGATGTCCCTAGAGTGTATCCTCGGAGTAATCCAAAGAGATTTTCCTGTTATGCCAATGTGTTAGGCAAGCAGAGCTTCACTGCAGAAAGAGTGCAGAGGCTAAGCCTATGTTTGAAGCCACTTAGGTGTTTGATGGGCGGGGTTGACATGATGTCACTAATATGACTGAAAACTTGTGGTATGGAGAAACTCCAATAGCTCCAGCGTTGTTTAGATTAAGCATTTATTGCTCATCATTGATTGAACTTGCTGTTCCACAGTTCATCTTAATATCCAAAATAAATCCCAGCAGTCACAAACTGTTTGGTCCCTTCAACCAATTAAACCTGACCCTAATTAAATGTTCCTACCTTAAATCCAATCATTTACAAACACAAAAAGTGAAAACTAGTCCCACACATAAGATAATACACAAAACATGAAAATGGCTCCTACAATGAGGTTCAGGTTAAAGGGAAGACTAAATGGGATTTAGGAGTCACCAAAGAGTCAATCAACAGGAAACGGAAAATCACTCTGAGGTCTACGAATGGTTACTGGACATCTCTCTGAGGGATGTTCTTGCTTACCGTCGCGCTGATCTCTGTCTAAAATCGAAGCTGGAGAAGGTGGGGCTGTTTTTAGATTACGTGAAAGATGTAATCTTTTGTATTAAATCTATTAGCAGAAAATACTGGTGATTGCCCAACAACACCTGATGCTGACCAGTTTATAAAGTCTAATTTACACTGTTGTGTTCATTGATTGTTTACAGTCAGATATGACCTTCACTGACTTCAGAAGTCTTTTGTAGATGCCTTTAAAGTATGTAATTTGGATAAAAGTAGCACATCTCAGTGATTGCTGGGGCACAGTTGTTGTCGAGGGATTTGAGGACCTTTTAAAACCTCCAGCTTGCAGCTCTCATTGAGTCACTGAGCCTTGGCATCAATGACAAGAGGACCACTGACAGAGAGGATTCAGATACAGACCCAATCAAAATGATAGGTGGAGCTTGGATGGAGGTGGGTTGCAAAGCAGCTTGGACCTTACTCTAACTGTGATTTTCAGCTTTCAATTTTCAGAGACTTTCAATGCAGCAATGCAGCAACTACCCAAGTGCCTCTGCAGTAAATAAAGAAGTATAAGAGGAATGTTTGCTCGTCTGCTGCTGTCTGTTGTCACACCCACTTTAGACTTCACAGGGTTAATCAGAGTGTCCTATATTCACCAGCTGTATGCTTTTACTGCAACTAAGACTAAAGCTTGATTTGGAGTTATAGGGACAGCAAATAAGGGTCACCAACCTCTACCTGATTTTTCGGTGTCTTGTTTCTATAGGAAAGTACTACATTGCCACCATGACCATGGTCACTGCATCAACAGCGCTCACCATCTTCATCATGAACATCCACCACTGTGGCGGGGAGGCTCGTCCCGTGCCTGAATGGGCCGAGCGCTTCATCCTCAAGTACCTCGCCCGCATCTGCTTTGTGTACGAGGTGGGTGAGAACTGCCTCGGTGGCACCAGGAAAGAACCTTTATCACAGGAGGGGTCTGACAGCCCATCAGCCAATGGCGGCAGCACCAAAGGAGCAAATTGGGATGTCAATGGGAAGGCGTGGGGAGGAAAGGTGGAGGTGGAGCCTCTGAAGATGGGGCAGGAAGTAACCAACCAGACAGACTGGAAAGAGGATCTGTTTGTGACCATTGACCACTCACAGGAGAAAGGAGCTGCTGTAGTGGGAGGGGAGGAATCAAACTGCGGTGAGCACGAAGAGGAAAAGAAAGGCGTAGGTGTTGAGGGAGGAGGTGGAGCTGGGTGGAACAGGAGGGAGATCTTGGTGAAGTGTTTATGCCAACACCAGGAACTGGGCAAGAATGTTGAGTACATTGCCAACTCCTACCAGGACCAGCGAGCAGCACAGCTGCGCATCGGCGAGTGGAGGAAGGTCGCCAAGGTCATGGATCGCTTCTTCATGTGGCTCTTCTTCATCATGGTCTTCTTCATGAGCATCCTCATCCTGGGAAAGTCCGTCTGATGGAGCTCAGCCTAAGAATTCACGAGATGATAAAATTGTTTGTTTAACGATTAAATCATTTTTTCTTCCTTTTTTTTCTGACACACGTAAACAGCTAAAAAATAACTGAATGATGGTTTAAAGGGTCAGTTTACTGTTTTGTAAGCTGGTACCTGGTAGCTTTCCTCAAAATCATTTCCACCAGAATTTAAAATGCTTATCTTTGGATTTGAAAGGGACTCTGAAGGCTGATGAAAGTAAAATGATTGGGAAAAAAATAGTTTCTAATTATTTACAAAGATCCTAACAAATGCTGGAGAAGCTAAACACCTCTCTGTTGGACACAGCATGAAGGGAGAATCAAGGGTGGGTTGCAAAGTGGTTTGCATGATGCAGCAACTGTGGACAGCCTAAATGAAATTTACCAGTTAGATGTGTAGATGGGTGTCTGCAGAGCCGTTAGTTGAGAAGGATGAATGAAATGAAATGAGTAGAGCTCTAAGCGTTAATCTCAGCGTTAAAATGATGTTAACGCCATGACCGCATTAACGTGGCAAGTATGGTTAGCAAATTATCACGGATCGCCCCGTGCGTGGGGCTGGATAGCGCTAACGCATTAACGAACTAACCACGCTAATGTGTGGACGCGGTCCAGCCCCACGCTCGGGGTGATCCGTGATAATTTGCTAACGGAAATTTGCCGCGTTAATGCGGTTATAGCGTTAACGTCATTTTAATGAGATTAACGCTGACAAGATTAGAAATAAGTGATCTGCTGTTTTTCTTAATTTAAGTTGTATCGTGCTCATATCTTCAGATCACAGATGTTTTGCGACTGTTTGCATTTGCATTCCAGCACTGAATTGGTCACTCTAGATTTCAGCATTCAGGCATTTATGAACCAATTCATCATGCCTTAATACTTTTCATTGAGCTATCTGACTCTCAGAACAGCATCCCCACCACCTTTGTTCCTTAGGATAAGTTGGTATCGGCGCTTTGATGCAGCTGATCTCGACTTTGTAGCCTTGATGAAGTAATAATAGGTTCAATTTGTCCTTTCTTGTCCCACATTATTCATATTTAACACACTTTAATCTGAATCAATTCTGTCTGGCAAATACAGACTTTTTATACTCTAGACATGGTAATGCTGCTTCTGTGATTACGATCTGAACTACAAACTGTTTTCTTGCAAATAATCATAATCTAGAAACAAAAAGGAAAAAAGGGAAATCTCATAAGAGTCAAATCTGGTTTTTCCCTCCAAAAATGCTTTCTGGTACATTTTGCTACTGAAGAAAAAAAACAAAAACAAACTTTAAATGGTTGATAAAACATTTTCAGGCTCAATCTTAAACAAACTAAAATTCACTCACAAGTTGTGGTCATTTAAGTTTCTAAGAAAGCTCAAATAAACTGTAGTTCCAGGAGAAAAAAACCCTGCAATTATATGTAGTTTACTTTTATTTTAAATCCAAACACACCTCACACTTTTACTGCTTTTAAAGTCAAAACCAGTGACACAGAAAATCACTTCCAAATATTTGCAGTGATCAAAAGCTAAACAGCTCTGCACAAAGCCTCATATCAGAGTTTGAAAGCCTTACTTTACACGTCTGGATGTTTTTTTTATTGACGCTGTTTGCAAAATAATCGGTTTCATCACATCACACAGATTCTTTGTTCAGCATTTTGTCTTTTACTACAGCATGTTAAATAAAAAGAGTAAAGTCTCATATGATCGTTTGTTTAATCACGTGGGTTTGTGGAATCGCACAAAAGTTTACAACAACTGAGCAAAACATTTGAGAGCAAACAAACAGAGACATCAGAGAGGACGGGTTCATGATGCTAGAAAGCTAGCTCAGACGGGAATGACTGCTTGTCCCAAATGTGCCTCACATCTGCAGTTTTCTTTGGCTGTCTGGATAGTTAGCCGACTGTATCCACAGACTCTATTGGTGCAGCTTTGTAGACACAGATCCGGCTAATTAGTTAATAACTGATGAGTAAAGCCCTAAAATTCCACTCACCAAACTGGAGCTCGGGTATGTTAGATCAGCAGTCTCCAACCTTTTCTGCGCCACGGACCGGTTTATGCCCGACAATATTTTCACGGACCGGCCTTTAAGGTGTCGCAGATAAATACAACAAAATAAAACTAGTACTGGTACCGAAAAAAAGAAGATTTATTCATAACACACGTGAAAAGACCCAGGAAAACAGAGTTAACGATCAAAACAATAACAAAATAACGCTGAAAACCGATAAAAACCCTGAAAACCAGACATTTCACACCTGAGCCTCAACTCTCGCCGCCCGGTACCAAACGACTCACGGACCTGTACCGGTCCGAGGCCCGGGGGTTGGGGACCGCTGTGTTAGATGATCTGTTTGTACATTTAACTGCACAGCAGTCATATTAGTGGCTAAATAAATACTCCAACAGCACAAACACGGTCCAGAGGTCCATTTCAGGGACTCCAATCAGCTGTGGTGAAATAGCCGAGGTGATTCACAGCTGTCAGTCAAAGACACCAAAGATAAGTCACATCCAGCACAGTTATCATGAGGATGCAAAACAGCTGCAGGGATAGAGTGGATATCAGAGGAACTGCAGCTCTGGCTTCATCTTTCTGTTTTGCAGGTGTAACCTTGGCTCACATACAGTCTGCAGTAAACTGTCTCATGTGTGTTTCCCTTACAATGTTCGCCAGGTTGTTTTTTTGTTCTGGTTTGGTGTCTTTTTGTAATCCAATGCATGTGATTTAGCACGTCTGCACAATGAAACACTGAGTGTTATAATCCTGAGTGTGTGATGATCCTAACCTCACAGAGGCACAGAGTTTATCGAAGGTTCACTTGAAGAAAACAGAATTTTCTGTTTTTTGGTTTGGTCTCTATAAATGCAGCTTCAGGGTTTGTTTATGTTACCAGGATGGAGTAAAAATGCATCAACTTTTGTTTGTTTTTAAAAAAGAAGCTGCTTTACAGACTCATAGAGCATTAACGTCTCTGTGAACTAGTTTGTCCTCTGAAGGCCAGAGACAGGCTTTTGCTTTATTATGAAAGGAATAAAAAGGCAAATTTATGAGACTAACTATATAAGACTAAAGATAAAAAAATCACTGTAATTTTATATGCATGAAACCAAGAAAAATGTTACTCTGCTTATTTCTTTGCTGTGTTTGAAACATCCAGTGTCAGCACAACAACTGTTAAATTTATCTGCCCCGTGTTTTTGGTTTGTGAGCTGTTCACACGGGACACTCTGTTAATGCCGTGAAAGTTCTTATTAAAACTGTTTTGTTCACAGAGGTTTGTTGGGACTTTTCTGACATGATGTGTGTGTGGCATTGTGGGTCTGTGGGGTTTGCTCTCCGTGTGTGTGGGGGTACTTTCTGATTCTAGATCACACTTAGGTGTGAAGGTGAGTGAATGGTTGTCTGTCTCTCTTTGGCCCTGGTTGGCGAGGTTTCCAGGGTGTAACCCACCTCTCGCTGTATGGTTGCTGGGAGGGGGATAGACCACGGCCCCCTCTGGACCCTGAAATGGAAAAGGCAAAAGAGCTTTTACTTTAGAGTATATTTTAAGGAGTCTAACAAACACTTATTATTGTTTTAACCAGAAGAAACATGAGATTGGTTTGAGAAGAGGTGAGTAGAAGGACGTGTCAGGTTTACTTTTATTTCTTGATATTGCAGTTTGGCTTCTCTGCAGAAGAGGGCAGTGCAGCTGCATCTTTGGACGGTTGCTCTACATAGATAACCCGCACTCAGAAAGGTCATGTCAGTCTTGAGATGGGAGGAGCAAATAAAGCACAAAACTACACAAGCTAAACCCAAGGACAGCAGGTGATTTTAAATATATGTTTCCTTAAAACTTGTGGATAATTTTCATGTATAAAAACATCCCACACTGTCCTAAAGCTCTGAAGTCTGACTCATTTAACTGATTCCTAAGATCTAAACATTGTATGATAGATGCTGCAGGTTTTGATGCAGCATCATCAGACTGAACAAACCTCTGGGAAATGTTTGATCCTGTAGTTATAAAAATACATGTCAGCTTTCTTCTGCTTTCCCTTTAAAATGGAAACAGTGAGAGAAGACGGTGCAAAACCAGCACATTGCTTTATTATTAAAGTGCACGACACAAATTGTTCTGCAAATATGTCAACTTACAACGATGCACAAAATTAAACAAACAGCGAATCCAATGAATGGATTGTCAATGCCTGGGTACTCTCCCTTTAAAAGAGCCAAGAGCCTTCCTTTCCACTTCCTCCATGTAAAGGTTGGCTACAATAGGTGACACGGGGGAGCCCATGGCACAGCCATGTTTTTGTCTGTAGAAACC
>NW_024583049.1:153388-154629 GCF_018398535.1 Haplochromis burtoni
GTATGGCAGATTCTGTGGCTGTGATGAGGTCCACCATGGGCAACTGTTGCAGAGAAATGGCAAAATTGAGTCCTTTGGCTAAAACCCTCTTTTCAGGTTCAGTGAGATTCCGGTCCGAAAAGTTCTTCACCCATTTTTCTTGACTGTCCTCAGGTGTGTGTTCTTCTCTGAGTTGTGTAGGTTGAGACTGAGGAGTGAGCTTGGAAAGAACGCTTTTCTTTCCAAGCTCCTTAGACTACGATGACCTGGATGACTGAGATCCTTCACAGACAATGAATGGATGAATGATCTACAGTTACTTCCTGCTGTCCTAAGATTACCAAAGGTCAACTTTAGCCTGTGAGCCACACTTTGAAAACTCTGCTGATGAGCTGACCAAAAAGGTGGATATTTAACAAAGATGGAGGAACATAAACCATTAAAACAGTTATATAAAAAGATAAACTGGTCACCGTAATGTCACTCTCTGGTTTTAGATTTTGCTTTTTGAAAGATCAGGGTTAGTTTACTCACTACCGAGTTGTTGTTGTTGTTGTTTGGGGTTTTTTTTATTTTAAAAATTGACTAGATTTGGATGAACGAGTAGCGTTACAAGCAGCCAGGCCCTGCACTACAGTGTTCAAGTGGGTGAATTATTTTTTTAAATTATATTTATGAAAACAAACACAAACCGACAACTCAGAACAGCCATCAATACACATTAAAAGGAAATTCGGGTTTTCACTTAGGCTGGACTCCTTAGTTCTCATCCTCTGTGGTATTGTATTGGTTATGGAACAGCTGTGTGCAGGCAGGAGAAGGACCCAAGGTGCAGACACTCAGAGGCAAAACTTGAACTCAAAACAACTTTAATGCTAAACTCAGATGTAACATAACTGGACATATCAAAATAAACCTACACAGAAAGACTTACAGAACACACAGCATGGCACAAGGGTAGATCACTACACAAACATAGAGAAACACAGAGCTTAAATACACAGAGGGAGCAATCAGGGAATGAGTAACAGGAGGGAAACATAGCTGGGGCAAATCAGGCCTAACGAGACAAGGGGAAGCAAAACCAGATACATTAACATGAGACATGGACCTTCAAAATAAAACAGGAAACAACACAGACTGAACTAAAGACACAGACTCACACGCAGGCACTGCAACAGAGGGAACCGAGACGTGAACCATAAGACAGAACACAGACAAAGAAACCAAAGACTAGAAATGATAAATAATATAATAAACTC
>NW_024583049.1:175647-179935 GCF_018398535.1 Haplochromis burtoni
TCGTATCTGACCTTTCTATTCTTGAGGCTTATGAGTGGCTTGCACCTTGCAGTGAACCTTCTGTGTTCTCTTTATGGATACCAATACTCCTATCTCCCGGAGAGTGCTGTTCACTTGGTTGGCTGTTGTGAAGGGGTTTCTTTTTACCATGGAAATGAATCTGTGATCATCCCCCACAGTTCTCGTTGGTGGACGCCTAGGACTTTTTGTGTTGCTGAGTTCACCAGTGCTTTCTTTGTCAGGATTTACCAAACTCTAGATTTTGCCACGCCTTATATTGTAGCTCAAGTTTTCTGATCTTTTTTTTTCTTTCCTCTTTTCGCAGTTTAAGGATGGCTTGTTTTTCCACCATGGAGCTGTAGACCACACGTTGTCTGGTCGCAGCAAAATCTTCCAAATGCAAGCATCTGCTTAACTGATAATGACATAACAACAGAATCATTCAATTTGAATGTGGATACCCTTAAATGAAAGCTAAGAGTCTACACTTATGTCCAGATCCATTATACAGCTTTGATTGGAATATGTTTCAGTAAACAGGTTAAAAAAAAAACTATAACTGTACCTAACTGCATCGGTATTTTACTTCACTATTTATCTTTTAATTCGTTTTTCTTCCTCCAAAAATTATGAAACATAGCACTCTTAAAAGAAAAAGTTTTTCTTCAATCAAACAAAGCCTCTTGTTCTCAGTGATTAAACTTTGTTGTAACGTTGTTTTCTTAACCCTTGCATGTTTGGAGCTGAGGGAGTACTCTGCCAATTGCCAATTGTTACAGCTAGTAATGAGCGTTAATGTTTTTGAAACAAAGGTAATTATTGATGACGTCCCCTGTGGGCTGCTTCTTAATGCAGCACTTATTAACAGCTTTTGGTGGTAATTAGTCCTCTGGGAGAGAGAATGGAGGTCGTTAATAGTTCCCAGAGGATAACACAGCAGGCAGTAATGATGATCCAGGGAATTACAGGTCCTACACATACAACAAAGAAAACTTTGACTACTGAGCTTTCTAAATCTCAAACAGTAGCCAGTTGTCAAAACTTTTGCTGTGGACATTCAGAAATTGGGTTTTTTTCTCAAAGATTTATTTATTGCTTTTCCAACAACATTTTAACCAACAGGAAGGGAGAGTTCTAATAAAATAGAGGAGGAAATTAATTAAAAAAAATTGAGTGTATAATAATAATAACGTATGTACATCGTATATGAACAGTGTTGGGCAAACCCATAGATATAGTTATACATATTCGCCTATGTAGATCATTCAGATATTATTGCAGAATTTTTTTTAAATAGATAAATAAAATAAAACCAACACCCCAAAAAACAACCCCCCCCCCCCCCCCCCCCCAAAAAAAAAAAAAAACAAAAACAAAAAAAAAAAAAAAACAGCTCTCCAAAAAACACAGTGAGACATTCAGAAATGGTTAAAAGTATCTGTTACCTCTTAACTTCTTTCTAGTGCTGTCTCAGTGTTTTTACTCTGCTACTGTATGCTAATGTCAGGGATGCATACAG
Organism: Haplochromis burtoni; assembly: GCF_018398535.1. Taxonomy (NCBI): domain Eukaryota; kingdom Metazoa; phylum Chordata; class Actinopteri; order Cichliformes; family Cichlidae; genus Haplochromis; species Haplochromis burtoni. The sequence goes on from NW_024583049.1 coordinate 177,167, forward strand.
TTCCTCCTCCTCATAACCCGATTCACCTCAAACCCCGCTATATGCCTGTTTTGAACAGGGAGCCTGTGACCACTAGCCTTCCTGTCAGTGTTCAGTTGTGGGGTGACCACAACTGGAGGGCTAGAAGTATTAGGAGGTGGTCATAGGTGGCCATAGCAGAACTACAGGGCTGTTTTGAGGTGAAAGACTGGGAGACACTAAGAACCTAACAGAGAGGACACAATGGTAATCTTATTATTAACATCACTGACTCTGTATAAGTCATCCACTGCAGACACTTTATTCACTTTTACTCACTTACAGTTATTTTAAAACTGTGTATATAATGTATATTCTGTGTATTTATTATCTCAGTCTTTATGCACTGTCCTTATCTTCAAAGGCATGCTGCTCTGTTGTATGTTAATTGCCCCTTGGGGATAAATGAAGTACATAAAACTTTTGTTCACAAACTTATTGACTTACCAGTGTTGAAAACCCAATTCTTTGATCTTCGGGCTGAAGGAAGAACAACACTCGGTGTTTTAATGCTCAATCAACAATCTCTTTAATCAGTACAATTCTCTTTATTCCATACAAACACAATACAAACGTCCGGATGGGAGATGTGCATGGGAGGGGGTCCGGCAGATCTCGAAGTGTCTGACCGTTTCACACATTCTTATAGCTTCTTCCCCCCTCCAAAGTCATAAAATCTAAACATGCACTTTCTTTCTCTGCCTCTCAGTGAGCTTCAGTTATGGCTTCCTGTGCAGTATGTTTTGTTCTCCCTAATCAGAGAAATAAGGCCATGATTCTATGCAAACAGAACTTCTTATAAATCAGCAGTATATTGCACCATAAAACAGTTTAATATTCCATTCCTGTTTTTCTCTCGAACCGGGCCGTACAGTCATGACAAAAAACCCCCAGACATGGTTAGGAATGTAATCCAAGCTGCTTTATTGTTTTAAACAAATAAAACCGAAAAGAACCCTACTGTCAAAAACAAACAGTGGTGTGTGTAATCAGTACCACCAGTAGTGTGTGAACGAATGGATGAGTGGAAAATGATGATAAAAACTCCCTAACACATGTAATAGTGTCAAAACCAAAAACCAAAACAAACCTAACGCAGCCAAAGTCAACAACCAATTAATTTTATTACATATACATGGGGATTTTCACAGGTCAGCATCCAACATCAAAATCCGCTGGGGCAGTCCCAGCAGCACACATTTAATCACAGACATCAACAACCTTTGTCTCTCAAACTAGGTTCCTGCGGATCCCTCTCTACCTCCTGCCTCCCTATCTCACGTCCTTGCTGCCCACTTATTCGCACACTGTGGCTTACCAACTCCTTATCCCACTAACGGCAGCTTTTCTGTTGCCTCTGCTTCTCACATACACCTGTGACCTATTCTCCCAATTCTATGTGTGGATGTTTAGTAGCTTTACCTGTGACCTACTTAAAATTCAAATCAAATCAAATTCAAATTTTATTTGTCACATACACAGTCATACACAGTACGATATGCAGTGAAATGCTTACACAACTGCTCGTGACCTAAAGAAAAAAGAAAAGGCTACGAATAAGATAGGAAATAAATATGAAAATTAAAAAGGGTAAATTTAACTAGGAAGGAATAAAATAAAATAAAATATAAAAATTAAAGTTGAAAAATAAAATAACTGTACAACAAAATACACAGTATAGAACTATATACGAATGTATGAGAAATATAAATATATACACAATAACAGCAGCTGTACAAGTATTAAATGGAAATGAAGAATATAGTGACCAGTGTTGTGCAATCCACATTATGTCTTGTGCAGTGCAAATATGCTTAAAAAGATTTAAGTGATGAAGTGACCAGAATGTTCAGTGTGTGTGTAAATGAATGATGAATATAATGCTTTACTATGGTTAATACAACTAAATCCCCAATACTACGATAATCTATTCTCACACTTGTCAGTAAACATCAGTTTATTTATTACCATTCATCAACATATTAACAGTGTAATGATAATGTTGTTTGGACTTTGTGTAAAGTTATACTTTCCCATATGTAGGACCCAGCAGGAAATAATCTGCTTCAGATTATTGTGTTTTCTGGATAGAGCATGCCGACAGTTGGAAATTCTCCATACTTTACGTGCACTATACCTACATAGCATATCAGAGTTTGAGCTGACATGTTAAGGACCATAACATTTAATAACGCGCAGCCATTACTTTCTCACATTCTCCAAAAAACAGACTAATGGTACATATTTTCAGACAATCTCTGCAAAGAGATATTTAATAGTGTTGTGTGGTTTGCATATATGTAGTGTGAAGCAGGCTGTAGCCAGTTAATCAGCTAAGTGGTGTTTGTGTATGTATTTAATTATTCGTTTGTTAAAAAAGTGATACCTGGGATCTTAAAACAATAAAAACAAAGGGGAAATGAGCGCAGCACACAGACAAAAATGGGGAACATAAATGTACTGTGAAGAATCAGATAAATTAATCTGATTACATTTTTACTATGAAACCTGCATGAATCCAAACTATCTTACTGATGTTTGAGGGATCTTTCTGTCTGAATGAGTGTTCTTCACCAAGCTGGGAAATATTTCCTGTTGGAGTCAAATTGTTAAATGTTGCCATCATTGTACTTACATTTGTAAGTCTTGGTTCAAACTATAGGATCAAAGACATGTTTCTGACCCCCTCCCCAGCCTGTTGAATGGTGGGGGAGGCTGTAGTGCTTTATTATAGGCACATGAAGGTTCTGT
>NW_024583049.1:179960-188863 GCF_018398535.1 Haplochromis burtoni
CCAATGGCCGGTACAAAACTCATGCGGTGAGACAAACTCAGAAGCGGGGTCTCCTTTTAGTTCCCCTTCCTGAACTGTTGCAAGAATTTGGCTAGCCAACATAACTCACCGCACTCAGGAAATTCAGTTAACATTATCCGGCAATCAGTGAACAATGCACTTTCAGATTTCATTGACCACGTTGTGCTTGTCTACCTGGACGACATTCTCATTTTCTCCAAGAATCAAGTAGATCATGTGAAACAGATCCGACTCATCCTGCAATGACTTCTTGAGAACCGTCTGTTCATGAAAGGAGAAAAATGCAAATTCTATGTGCAGACTCTGTCCTTTCTGGGGTTTATTTTTGAACAGGGGCAGCTGCGGGCAGATCCGGCTAAGGTCAGGGCCTTGGTGGAGTGGCCTATGAACTGTGGCCTAAGAAGCCCAAGAACTGGGAGGAACTACAGAGGTTCCTGGGATTTGCGAATTTCTACCAGCGATTCATAAGAGACTTCAGCAAAGTGGTAATTCCCCTCAATCACCATACTTCTAGTGTGCAAGAGTGCAAACTACTTGAATTGATCTTATTTGTCAGGTTACTCCATTAAAATCCTCTTCTACAGAAATCCTGAAGGGGAAAATTAGCCAAAGAGATGAAAACCTGTGCTGACTTATTCACTTTTGAACCACCCTAAATTATTTGAGAGTTTCTTTTTGAACTTTTTTTCAATTTTTTTCATCATGCTTGACCTAATATGTCTGACCTAGCAATGGAAAAAAAATAAAATAAAAGTCAGTCAGCATTAAGTTAACGTTTCACTAGTGAAGTTGAGCTGAGCAAGGATCTGGACTGATGTTACTTGTCATCAAGTAACATCAAGAGGATTGAGTCATTAAAAGTCCAGCATGATTTCCTCAGTGAGTGAAAAAAACTTCAGCACTCTAATGAGAGGGGGGGAGCCACTCTAGAGTTTTCATGAGATGTGACGTCAGTGCCACCGGTCAGAAGTCATTCAGCTCATTGGGCCGGTTCCTTTTGGGGACCGGGACGATGCAGGATGTCTTCCAGAGGGCGGGCACTCTCCCTAGTCGCAGGCTGAGGTTGAAGAGGTTTGCCAAAGTACTCACATGTGACACCGTTGTTATCTCAGTTACACTGGCTTCCTGTTGAATTTAGAGTCATTAAGATCCTGGTCTTGACTTACAGAGCTGTGCATGGACTGGCACCAGCCTACATCTCTGATCTGCTACAGCCCGATGTCCCCAGCAGGTCTTTGAGGTCATCTGATCAGGGCTTACTTGCTATAAAAAATACTAAGAGGAGGACTAAGGGTGACAGAGCTTTTGCCACTGTGGCCCCGAGACTGTGGAACTCTCTCCCCCAAACATTAAGAACTGTGGACTCAGTAGCTGTTTTTAAAAAACAACTCAAAACTCACCTTTTTAAAACTGCTTTTGGTTAATTTTTTGCCTGTTTTATTTTCTCTTTTTAAATCTTTTTATGACTTGTAATCTTATGTGCAGCACTTTGTGATTCTGTCTTGAAAGGTGCTATATAAATAAAAATTTATTTATTTTTTTTTTAAGACTCGTTGTAGCGGCTCCCCAAGTTCAGCAGCACACGCCTTTAGCATCCTAGGACACACCTTGTCTGGGCCTGCTGCCTTTCTGGGGCGAAGCTTCCTCAGTTGTCTCCTGACCTGATCCACTGTGACACTGGGAGATGATTGGAAGGAGGGGGGGAGATTGTCTGCTGTTGAGAGAGGGATTGGAGGAGGGCCTGTGATGGTTTTCACACCATTCCAGACCTCCCTCATATTGTTCCTCTCCAACTTCTGCTCCACCTTCCTCCTGTAGGTGTCCTTTGCTTCCCTCAGGCAGCGTTTCACCTCCCGCTGTGCTGCTTTCATCTCCTCCTTCACTTTGCTCCTGAAAGCCTTCTTCTTCATGTTGAGGACAGCTTTCCCTATCCTAATAACAAACCCACTGTTTGCTATAGGGCTTTGGAGCGTGATGTCACAGGAGGCGGGCCACGCCCCACGCCGCCATGACAGTAGGCCAGACTAAGGATACAGCTTCAGCTATGGTTCACGATCTCACGATCGTGAAGGCAAGAAACTGGATAATTGCAGGCAAACCAGCATATGAAATGGATGTAACAAATCCAGACTGGGCACCAACACTGCACATGGGGCATGACGACATACCTGTATCAGACTCGGACCGGCACGCAAGGCGTACGCAACGGAAGCGAAAAAGAGCACCCATCGAGGTAAACAACCCCCCCCTCTAAAAACATACTAAATTGCTATCACTGTACACTAATCCGCACATAACTTAAAGATGAATCACACACCTGTCATTGGAATATTGGTGTACATTAACCTTATGTCTATGCACTATTTTTATCTTACAGGCTTGATGATCGATGAAGGTCTGACAGAAGAACAACAACAAAATAACCATGTCATGGAGGCAGTGGACAGCAGTTGTGTTGGACAAGTGGAGGTTGACGTACCAGCTGCAAATGTGGACAGTGGTGATGGGAGTGACAGCGTCACGGAAGCTGAAGGGCAGACGAAGGATTGTGTGTGCAGTCAACAGGGCAGAGCAGAAATAAACCGGCTGTTGGAGGAGAACAGACTGCTTCGAGCACAGTTGCAAAAGACAGAGCTGAATGAAACTTTCTTAAAGGACGATACCGAAAAAGTAAGATATTACACTGGACTATATTGTTATGCTGTCTTAATGTCCCTCTTCAACACTGTCAAAGATTTCCTGCCAATATCGAAGAAACTGACAGGTTTCCAAATGCTCTTACTCACACTAATGCGTCTGAGACTTGATCTTCCAGTCCAGCATCTTTGTCATCTATTCCATGTGTCGCACAAAACACTGTCTTCTGTCTTCACCGATACCATTGATGTTTTGTATGCCCACTTAGGAGCACTGGTGCACTGGCCTGAGAGGCACTGTCTGCAGGCGACAATGCCTCCACAGTTTACTGAAACTTTTGGAAAACGAGTAGCCATCATTGTTGACTGTTTTGAGATTCGAACAGAAAGACCATCTAATTTAAAGGCACGCGCACAAACATACTCTCATTACAAGGGTACACACACCATAAAATACCTCATCGGGATTACACCCCATGGAGCTATTTCTTTCATTTCCAGGGGATGGGGGGGGTGCATCAGATAAACACATCACAGAGAGATGTGGCATTCTTCAAAAGCTGTTACCAGGGGACGTAGTGTTGGCTGACAGAGGCTTTGACATCAGAGATGCTGTAGGAATGATGTGTGCGGAGGTCAAGATTCCAGCTTTCACAAAAGGCTACTGTCAACTTGATGCAAGGGACGTTGAACAAACGAGAGCAATTGCCCACCTGAGAATTCATGTTGAGCGAGTAATAGGTAGTTTGCGCAACAAGTTCAAAATGTTACACACTACAATGCCAATCCGATTACTCTTATCATGTGAGGCTGAAGACACAACACTTCTTGATAAGATCGTTAAGGTTTGCTGTGTTTTTGTTAATATGTGCCCCAGTGTTGTTGTCAAACCAGGGCCAAATGACACTTGCTCCTGTTGAGTATTCTTAAAGCTGTTTTTTGGATGTACAGTACATTGTAAATAGTTGTACTTTGTGTGAAGTTGTTTTAATAAAACAAAAAAGAATAGTATATTTGTTTGTTTTTCTTTATTATAGATCTATTCACATGTACACAGCAATCACATAAAAATGAAATGCAAACTATTTACATCGCACCACACAGCTGTCATCAATCTTTAACCACAACATGAAACATTACAGGCTATTTAGAGCAGCACGTTGTTTCGAGAAGTATTTCCCAACAAGTTCAGGAAGGCACACTTTACGAAAGAAGTCTTGTGCTTGCTTTAAGCGCGGTTTCCAGAAATCCACAGCAGGGAAGACACGAATCACAGCAAGGTCTCTCTGTGTCCACACAACGAGGTCACAGTGGTTGGCGCCCGTAACAAAGATGCACGCAATTTTTTTTCAAAGTACCGTCTCTTGGCGTCTGGGCACAATCGGTCGCGATACAGCCCTTTGTCTTTTGCGCTGATTTTGAGCATGGTTCTGGCAGTCCCGAATCCAACACTCCAACACTGTGCGCTTGTTTTGCTTTCTGGCCTACTGACATGGCGCCGTGATCCCACAATGCACTGCGGCGTGACGTCAACTCCAAAGCCCTATTAGGATAACCATCTTAGCAGGGGCGACCGCGTCCTCACAAAAGTTGAGATAGTCTGTCAGACAGTGTGTCGCCCCCTCTATCTCCTCACCCTGTGGGTTCAGAAGCACATCCCAATCTGTGGTGTCATAACAGTCCCTCAGAGCATCCTCCTTTTCTGGGGTCCATCTCCTATTGGAGCGTGTGTCACAGGCTGCCTTTGGACAAAGGGTGTGTATTGTGGCTGTAGGTAAACCAGATTGTGGTCTGACTTCCCTAGTGGGGGGACACATTAGCATACAGTAGGTCAATTGTCCTGTTGCTCCTTGTGGGACAATTCACAAACTGGTGAAAAGCAGCCAGAGTAGAATCCAGTGTGGCATGATTAAAGTCTCCAGATATAATAATGAAAGCCTCGGGGTTTTGTGTCTGAAGTCTTGCTGTGACTGTGTGTATTTTCTCACAGGCAGCTGTTGCGTCGGCCCTTCGGAGGGATGTAAACACACACACAGATCACATGACTGAACTCCCGAGGTAGATAATATGGCCGCAAGCTAACAGCTAGCAGCTCCAGGTCCGGACGGCATACCGAAACTTTAACGGAGACGTGTCCAGGGTTACAAAATGTAAAAAATGCTCAAATGTAGACAGTGAGTCCCCCACCTCCACTTTTTCCGCTGGCCTGTGTCCCTTATCGGCTCTCACGGATGTGAATCCACATAGATCTATGTTAGCCTGCGGCGTTAGCTTGGTAAGCCATAAACAAACTGCACCCACGGTAGAGTCGGTGGTTGTTCAGAGCGCACAGTTCATCAATCGTATTCTGTAACAAGTTCACGTTGCCCATTATCACTGTCGGGATTGATGGTTTGAATCGCCTCCGGTGATCCGCTCTCCTCGCTCCAGCTTTGCAGCCTCTGTAGCTCCTCTTTATCTCAGCCGGGATGTTGTGTCGCATGCCGGTCTGTCCCTTTGTTTTTAGTGCCAGCAGCTCCGCTCTCGAATTAATGAAGGAGCTGGTTCCAGAAGTTTTAAAAAGTGCATTATCCATACTATATCTAAAAGGTAGAAAGTAAAGTAACTTGTTAAGGTTCAAAAATTGAGGAAGGAGAGTACAAAACACCATGGTCCAGAAGAGCTTGGTCAAACAATTCTTTTTTTTTTTTTTTTTTGTTGTCCCGTTTGGATCTTTAGCCATCAGAATTGTTGTCTTAAGGCCAAGAAAGATGCCAAGTGGATTTATTTTACCAAGTGGATCATCAACGTCAGATACATTTCATACATAGGTCAGATCAAAACCACAATGACTTTTAACACAGTTTAAAAAGGAACATTGTCTCTATCTTCATGGCAGATGTTTCCTGTCAACCTTTTGACTTCACTTCTCGTCTGAAACCAGACACATCCTGCAAGAAACTGTTCCTCTTTTTGCAGAGACAATTTCGCAGTTGCAAGCAAACATGACTAACCTCTCACCTATAAATGAGTCTATACTGTGTGTGTGTGTGTTGTCAGCATGAAATGCACTCAGTTTCACCTCACCTCACAGCTAACCTTGTAACCTTTCCACCAGACAGAAGGCCAGCACGTACACAACTGAAACAATATGTGTAATATATTGAATAAATGTCTAATCAAGAACCTCTACTAAAAGCTTAATCAAAAGATATAAATGAAATAAAAGATAACAATGAATAACCTGGTTATTCAAACAGCATCATCCAAACAGCTCCTCAGAATAACCTGCACTTAGACTCTGCTTTCGGTTTCACTTCTGCAAAAGGCACACTCTGCAAACCTGCAATTTCCTGTCAGCCTGCAACTTAGTCTTTCTGAAAGACACACACTGTTTAAACATCTGAATGCAATATCAGTGCTGTAGATTATATTATTAATGCAATGGTAATGATGATGATTATTAACAATAGCAGCAAAATAATTTCCCTGCTCTCCACAAACTAAAGGAAGGTGGAGAAAAAAAGTTTGAAAGACAGCGCTATCTTGAAACTTCCAATGCTATTAATACACAGGTTTAACGATCAAAAGAAACTGAATCGTGTTTAGAAGATAAAATGCCTGTGTTCATTTAGTGCATTTTCATGAGGAGACAGGCTGAACAAAACACATGCTCTATTGTTCACATGTTAAAATGTGTGAAACAAGGGAAGGTTAGGGTTGAAAATGTTTGATTTATTTTACTAAAATAAGCAGTTATAATTATTTTCATACACACATTGCGAATGTGCTCATAAGAGTTGGCACTCAGTCTTTTGAAGGCCAAAAGCTTTGTTCCGTGTGATTGTCCGGACTCATATATTGTATACTGAAATGACTTAGAGTGCAGAGGGGTAATTGCAAACACACTTAAACACATAGATTATGATTAGAATAAGTCTCTGGGTCAGAGAGCTCCGAATATGATATTCTAAACCAACTTTGAATCACTAGAAGAACAATGGATAATAACAGTAGATTATTAAGGCTAGGCAGAGAGGTGTTTTTGTTTTCTGTCTCTTACAGAGAAAGGAGCAGACATTAGATGAGGTCACGGAGATACGAGGATCCTTGGTAGCAGAAGCCGAGACTGCCAAGATAGCAATTGGGGGTCAAGGGTCATGCCATTTGGGCTCCTGCTAGTCACCTCGTGAGGATTCTAGAACCACAGCAATAATCACGAAGGGGGTTGGTGGAAATCCAGAAGCACTGCACCAAAGAGGCCGGAGGTCCTGACTTGGCTGAGTCAGAAAAAATCCCGGACCTCAGGGTATTCCACCCCTGAGTTTGCAGCAAGAAGAGGAAAAGAGCGCAGAGAATCACCCGTCCTGGAAGATTAGCTGTTTAACTGTAAAGAAGGTCACAAGCCCCTCAGAAAGAGGTTCTTGTTTGAGCACAAAGGTGGCAGCAGGAAACAACAAGAATTGGGTGAAGCTGGAAAGTAATGGGAGGTCTGAGAGTATTAGCATAAAATCACAAACTATTACGAAAGCTATGTCGAAGTGCTGTTTCTACAGGAAACTACTCCACTTTGGCCAGGCTGTCCCCACAAATTTACGACAAAACAGGTCCAGGACATTTCACCCCGAGAAAAGCTAACTATACTTGTTTTAACATCACGGAGAAGCTCGCAGCTATTAACGGGAGACTGAGAGACCAGTGTCGGAGTGTTAAAAAACAGCTTGAAATTCTCAATTACCATCATAACCCGGCTACCCCTTCGGCGCCAGCTCAAGGCTGGAGCCGAACAACAACTCCCTGATAACGACTGTGTTGAGTCTGTTCCTTCCCATTCCCTACAAGGCCACCTGGGTTGGCTGGAAGACTGTTTACTTAGCCTGGCAGGGCGAAGGACACTGTCTCAGCTGAACTATGGACACGCACACACATACATATACTGATACTGATAAGCACTCACTGACGCATCACCCTCCCTACCCCGGATCCAACGCCACCTCCAACGCTTACCTCCCCATGATGTGGACATCGGGTCAGCTGGAGGCGCAGTCGAAAGATTGCAGCGGTCCCAGATCAGATGTACACACTGGAACTCTTTCCCATGTTGCTGTCTGTGTTTATTGTGTTATGGTGTGTTGATACCTGTGCATTCCTGTATTATCCTTTTGTGTTACACATTTCAATGTTTTTTTTCCTCGCTACCTGGCCTGACCTGTCTCCCCAATGTGATGTTTGTATTGTATGTACGGTCGGCAAGGTCTGTCATCTCGGTTGTGGGCAAAAGACCTGCAACTGACAAATAAAGGCCATCTCTCATCTCATTAAATTTTACAGTAAGCAATCAGGGAAGCCACAAGCACGACGCGGGAGATGTCGACTCTGACTGGTGCGCTGTGACGTATCTGTCCAGAGGAAAGGTAAATCAAATTGGTGAGTACAGGCTATTTGTCAGAATCCCTAGCTGGACTTCTGGCCTGTTTGCCATGGTATGTGTTGGGGCGCCTTTAGTTTTAGTGGGTGAAAAGGGGGTGCGACTGGGTGAACCCGGCATTGCCCAATTAACAGCGAGGCGTGGATGCTATGTTTTGAGGAAGCGCTCGATAGGCTCATTTGACCTTTCTGTGGGTTCACCATAGAGGCTATTGGGCTGCCTAGAGGGGTTCCAAACGAATATAAATTGGCTGACCAAATTGTGGCTGGGTTTAAAACGTTGCCAGTAGTTGTGGGGATTATTTCAATTATCCCAATTACTCCAAATTAGACTGTGGACCTTATTAATTACGTCCACTAAAATGTGCTTAGGTACGCAAACTTAACTTGTGATGCAGTAGAAGGATTAGCAGAGCAATTAGGACCCACTTCTCTTCTCAACAATACTCCCCCTGATGAAACTGTGACCAGAGCACTGGAAGGCCTGAAGACCTTGTCTAAACTCACGTATGAGCTCTTGGGAGTTGACAATCCGCTGGAGGAGGGGATGACCTCTTTCTCTGGGCAATGGAAAGGTTGCATTATGTCCATTAGGGTTCTCTTATTATAGCTATTTTGGTAACTTGTGGGTGTTGTGTGCCTTCTCTTGGAGGATTATTTGGTAAGGGCCCTGATAACAAAGGAATTGCCTTGAGTTTTCATGAACAAAGCACCTTTGATCTTATTATCATTGCAATTACATCATTCAAAATCTGAGGCAATGTGGACACCCTCTGGGAGTCTGTGCCTATAAGACAGCGGAGGACAGTAACAAACAAGCTGTGCGTTGATGTATTAGTC
>NW_024583049.1:188883-194492 GCF_018398535.1 Haplochromis burtoni
CACACACACACACACACACACACACACACCTAGTGCTTGACACCATAGGGGGGTTTACAATGGGTGTTTGTGTAAACTGTGTGTCACAGAAATAAAAGGCTGCTGTGGGGTGGTGGTTCTTCGAAGTGGTCTGACACCGAAGGCTAAAGGGCTGCTCTGAGATTCTTCCCTTGCTATAGCATGTGAAATCCCGGTTAAGCTGTTTGTCTTGCTTCGTTAACGGGAATAAGTTTCTAAACCAGCGGGGCCTGTGGAAGCACAGACACAACATTTATTTGGTCCTTCCGAGCCAGAGCCCAGCAAATGGCTTCCACTGAGGAGGGAGAGACGCCGACGCCGCAGTCTGCTAGCAGCCAGGACGTCCGAGATGCTTGATGAAAGCCCCGGTATTTAATTTGTGGCCAGGCCGGTGAGTTAACGTCTGACCTCCCCTCAGGTTGGAGGCTGATTGACGGCATCCAGAGACTCTCCCCGTGAACGAGAAGCAACACAACAGTAAGTAAAGAGAGAGGGCCTTATTCGTCACTGTGACCATGCGATTAAACGCATGTACGGCAGCGCGCTAGCTGTGCATGCAGACGCAAGCTACCTGGTTTCCCCACCAGTTTTTTAAGGAGGTCTGGTTTCTCCGCAAGTTTTTTTAAGCAGGGTTCTCCGCAATTAGGGCCGTTGAGTTTTTAAGGATGGTTTCTCCTCCGCTGTAAGGGAGATCATAGGCCTATTTTGTGTGTGTGTGCGGGATGTGAGTGAGTACAGACCAGACGTGTTCTGTGTGTGGCTGAAAGTTGTCTTGAAATGGGGAATAAACTGAGTAAATCTGCCTTGAAAGGGGATGGAATACATTGAAAGTATTCACCGGGCAGCACGTAGTATGTAGATCATTGAAGGAAGAAAATAAGTGAAACTGTGCGCAAAGCAGGTGAATGTGTCTGATGTCACTGTGTGTGTGCGTGCTCCAGAAGAGTGTGTGTGAAGCGCTCTCCAACTGGAGAAGAGGTGAGTCTGCAGGTCACCTTCTACCCCAGTGGACACAAACGAAAGAAAATAGTGGTGTTGTTGATGAAAACAAGCAACAATAATATGCAGAGTGTTTGGTGTTTCTCAGCCTAAAACAACCACAATCAGAACAGGAAGAGCTAGACAGTGTTGTCGGGAACAGTCGCAAAGTGAGTTTCTGCATATTAAAATGGGCTCGGGAGAAAGTCACTTATTGAGACAATCAGAAAGTGAGTTCCTGTCTGAAAGGATTTAGCGAAGTAATCTAGTCTCAATTCATCATATTGCTGAGGGTGGAAACGAAATGCGACGATAGATTCCACAATCAGCAATGAATGAATGAATGAAAAAATGGGGAACTGACTGGACTGGTAAAAGCTGACAAGAGTTGACTGACTTAACACCACTATGCAAGGTTACCCCCACCCAGATGTGACAAAGGGGTGGATTTATGGGTGTGTGTCTTTTGTTGCAAGAGAAGGAGGAGACCAGAGGAGGAAACTTTGAGTCACATGACAAAGTGTGAGCTCTGTAAATTTAACCTTTTAGCTGTAATTTTTCTGGGTGTCTGAATTTACCAAATAAGCTGAAACTCTTACAGTTTCATCAGTGATAGTCGAAAACTATCCTGGATTTCACAGAGATAACTGGAACTGTTTATATTTAGTTTTTGTTGATCTTCTCTTGTGATACAAAACAGAAGACACACACACACACACACACACACACACACACACTGTTAAAATGAAAAATATAAGTCATGTATATCCTATGTTTATGTTTCATATTAGCGTCATTGGTCTAACTATAGTAAGGAATATTATTTGTTCAGACTCTAAAGGTTCATTGTGCCGTTAGTTTGAAACTAGGACACTTTACTTGCAGAATTAACTCTCGCTAATAAGACATGACATGATCTCAGCAGAGGAAAAGAGTCCCAGCTGGACTGATTTTCTCTGGAGTGGCTGTAGTCACTAATGAGTGCCGTCACTGCAGCTCAAAGAAACAAGCACTCGGCCCTCAGTGACTTACTTGCTCCTTGTTTGTTGCTGAAACTGAAGTTTTGGAAAAAGCGTCAAACTGTTTAACAAGCTGCTGAGTCAGTAACATTACAAAATAATCACAATGACTTAGTAAACTGAAGGCTGACCCTCAAAAGCTTTACAACAATTTGAGCCACAGTAAAAGTAATGACTGTGTGTGTCAATATCTACCTTCCTGTGTAGATGACACCTAGAGACTCTGATCTATGCAGTTATCACCTCTTGTCTGGGTTATTGCAATCCTCTGTTGATTCGGATTAGCCAGGCCTTCCTCTTTCGTCAACAGCTGGTACAAAACGCTGCTGCACGATTTTTAACTGGTACAAGCAAACGAGGGCACATAACTCTGGTTTTAGTGTCGCTTCATTGGTTCCTCGTTAAGTTTTGAATCCATTTTAAAATTATTTGATTTGTTTTTAAGTGTCTTAATCGTATTTGTCTGTGCTGTTTCACCATCACATGCCATCACATGCTCTAAAGATCAGCTAACCAGGTGCTTTTGACTGTCTCAAAGACATTTTACAAATCCAGAGGAGCCTTTGAAGTTCTCGCTCCTAAACTGTAGAATAGCCTGCCTCTGGAGGTCGGGCAGGCTCCAGCCCCTGCTTTTTTTTTTTTAACTCACTTAAAAATACATGTTTTCTCCTTGACTTTTTACCCAGTGTGAGTTTTAATCTGTGTTAAACTTTTTAACCCTTGTATGTACCTCAGTGATTCCTGAGATCAGGGACAAAACAGGTTTTAATTTTCTAAAATATATTTTTTGATTTTTCAAAAAGATATGGGAGGAAAATATATGGTTCTTCAAAACAGAAAAATAAACCAAAACTCCATATTATGGAGTTGACAACGTCTGACGATGGTGACAAACTAGTAGAAAACAAGATATTATTTCTTTCAAAATGACCATTAAACCTTAACAACCTTTGTAATATCACAAGACGCATCATAACAATTCTGTTTTTGCACATGTTAAGTTCTGCATCTTAATCGTTCACCAAGCAGCCGCCTGATCCTGATTCCTAAAGTTCTCTGTGGTTGTGTTTAGACGCTGCTGGACTTTCTCTCCTTTCGTCTCTGTGCTTGTTTCCAAAACCTTCTCTTCTGCCTTTTTTCTCTTCCTTTCAGATCACTGATGTTCTTTATTTTTCTCTTTTTCACTCTTTTTCTCCATCTTTCCCTTTATGAGAAACTCTTTCTTCAACTCAGGCTGGCTGTTAATGTTTTCTCTCCTTCTTTTTTAAATATCATTGTTCGTTCTCTTTCGTTCCTCTGACAGCTTCCCCTTTGCTATTCTAGCCTGAAATGTACCATTTTGTAATTACTATAATTTTTCTGAAGCATGTGCATTTATACAGATTAAGGATGAATATTCACAACACAATTATGCATTAAGCAATAGAGATGCTATCCGGTCTTTAAGTTTGATGTCATTAGCTGTTTCCAGGTCCAAACTCCGCTGCAGGTCCCAAAGTCACAGGAGCTCTGCAGCATCACTCAGAGTTACAAACTGTCTAAATTCTTTCATCTTTAATAAAATGATCAGTGTGGCTCTACCAGGTGTAACATCCAGGCATCCATGAAAACAGAATATATGAAATTTAACAGTTAGAAGTTAGATTGTTTCCACCTGAACATGATACACCAGCTCTGCTGCCACCTCCAGCATAAATGAAGACAGAAAACTAAACAGCAGTGACATTTATAGGGTTACTGAAGTTGGGCCAGCTGGTATATAATGATGTGCTACGTGATTGCTAGCGACACAGCTATGTTAGCATAAACACAGTGAAGCTGGAGGATGAAAGCTAACCTTTTTCCACTTGATAAAGGTTAACGTGAGGGTTCCCGATGGTTAGGCTGACAGTGATCACTGACAAGCGGATACAGCAGACAGGGGAACCAGCGAGAGAAACCAGAAAGCACAACTCTAACAAAGAAACCAAAAGAAAATGATAAATAATATAAAAATCAGTTCAATAATAACGCAAAACTGAAAACTCTGGGTTGATGACCCAGGCACCCTAAGAAATTCAGACAAAAAATTTCATGGTACTGGGTCTGCGACGCAGTGTTGTGCGCATTTTAGTTTTATTTCGGTGTTTTTTTTTTGTATTTTTCTCCATGTTTCCTGTTTTATTTTGAAGGAATCTTGTGTTCTTTGTTCATTGTATTTAGTTTCTGTGAAGTTGGACCCTTTACACACGTACAAGACACGGACGTGGTGACAGCACTTCTTTATTTTGACATTCGGTTTTAGTGTGATTTTACAATGGAACAAAGACAAAGTCATTTACCCTTACCTGAATATTGTATATTGTATATTGTATAGCTTTCTTGTTAATTTTTATTGTATTTATTTGAATTTTTACTTTTTAATTATTTTATTTGCATTTTTTAATCACTCTCTTATATTTAAATGTTCATTTGCTATTTCATCTAGGGTTTGAGAGTAACGAAATTTCTATTCTCTGTATGTCCTGTACATGTGGCAGAATTGACAAATAAAGTTGACTTTGACTTTGACTTTGAGACAGTCCCGCTCCGCTGTCATGGCCGCTCTCCTTCCCCTCCGACAGTCACTGTGAACATATAAAGAGTCACATTCACATTCCAGCACACCTGTTGACCCCGCCCCTGCGCTGCTTCGGGGGCTCATTGCGTCACCCTCCTCTGCAGCTGGCCAGAGACCACACCCACGCCACAGTTTCACTTCCCCTGTCCCGTCATTCATGTGTATCAGCTGTTTCCTCATATGTTTTTACTCCCCCTAATCATCCTAGTGTGTATTTAGTCAGTGTGTATTGTCAGGATGTCTGTTATCCTCACCACAGTCTGTCGTAGTGATTCATAGTGTGTCACAGTTTTTTCATAGTTTTCATGCTCATCATCTGCCACCAGACAAATAAAGGCTTGCCTCTCCATTCATCTGCTGTTGGCTCCTGTTTCAAAAAGCTTCCAACTGCTGGCCTCTGCAGAAGCCAGCACCAAACAGTGTTGGGCAAGTTACTTTGAAAAAGTTATTAATTATAGTTACTAGTTACTTCTTCAAAAAAGTAACTGAGTTAGTAACTGAGTTACAAGATTCTAAAAAGTAATTAATTACTTCAAAAGTAACTATTATGTTACTTTAAAAAATGTTTAACCCTCTGGGGTCCAGGGTATAATCGGCCATTTTTAACTACGTCTGATGTTTCCTCCACATTTCACCTTTAAAAACTATTTATTTACTTTGTTTGGTCTCATTGTTTTCAGCACAGCCTCACATGTCTGAATTTACAGCTTTGTTTTCATTTTGACTGTATTAACACAACTGATCTAAAATCAGACAAAAAACATAAAATCCGAGTAGAAAAAGTGATATTTTTTACTGTAACTTGTGCCACTCCAGATATTTCTGTCCACTATAAAGGAAACATCACAGCCTGATACCTGCAGGTCTGACAGCAGCAGGTGTGTCACTCCTTTTTCTACCTGGAGACAGCAGTCGCCTCATTGTTCTGACACACAACACAAAACTATCCACAACACTACACACTAACTACACAAGACAACACATTAACTACACAC
>NW_024583049.1:194512-216243 GCF_018398535.1 Haplochromis burtoni
CAAACACGCTAAACGTCACAAATCTCTCACATCTCAAAACTCGCTCTCTCTTGCCGTCACTCCTAAATCTTCCGTCTCTTCCTAAACAACCAAATGTCATGTTGCCAAATCATTTTTTGATTGGTCGACATGGTGCATTTTTCCACCAACACAAACGGGCTGTTTTATGTTTTGTTTTTTTATTTCTTGCTCATAAGCAGAGCGTTCTCGCTGCGCTGTCCTTAGACAGTAAACATGAAACTATTGAGGAAAAAACGCCGCTTATATATTGTTTATCATGACTGGTTTTATGTAGCCGATCAACACAGTTTATAAACTGGTATATGTCACCTTGTTGCTTTGTCTTTAAGTGGTCATGTGATTGACCACGACTACTTTATTCTTCCTCAGTCAAACAGCAGCACTCATGTGATTGTTTTGCCCCCTGAGCTCCAGCTGTTGTGTCAGACAGTGATCATGATCACCGTCCGCGGGAGCGCAGCTGCTTAAAGCCGTAGCGTCCAGATTACTTACAGCTACTTCCGTGCAACTGATATAAGATGCTGTAAGCTGAACACAGCTTCAACCATCTGTTTGTTGAAAAATAGTAACGGAGCGCAATTTCTTGTTGGTAACAGTAACGGCTTTGTAACGATAGGAATAGTAATTAGATTACTCGTTACTGAAAAAAGTAACACCGTTAATAACGCCGTTATTCCCATCGCTGCAAACAACTGAGTTATTTTTACACATCGGCCAGCATCTGGCCAATCCACCACCTTTCATTGTTTATACCACACAAAAAAACAAAACAACAAACAAACAAACAAAAAAAACATCGGTCCATAAAAAAGAGAAATCACAGTCCAGCTATGCATGTTGCCATATAATTTTTTGATTGGTTGACATGATACATTTTAACACGCATAGCAGAGAGTGTATGCTAGAAAATGCATTTTTTTTCCTTCAGGAAATGCGACAATAGTATTTAGGAAGAAACACAGCTTACATTTTTCATAACTGCTCTGGTGTTACATGGCCTATCAACACAATTTGAAACCGGTATGTAGTTTGAAGTCTGCACTTTAACACAAAGTGAAATGGAGACTCTGGGTCACTGCATCTTGTTGCAGTGTTGTCTTAAATTGGTCATTTGAATTGCAACCGTCGACCCCAGAGGGTTAAATCTGTGCTGCCTTCTATTCTTTGCCAGTTCATCCTGCTACATTTGGTGGTAACTCTTTTGTTCTCAGCATATACTATTATATATTGTACATATATTTATTAGTTTCAGATGTAGCCATTCTTGTATTTTGCACAACTCTGTTGCTTGTGAAGCTCGCACACAAGAATTTCACTCACATGTGCTGTACCAATGTACCTGCACATGTGATGTGACAATAAAAGTGATTTGATTTGATTTGATATGCTCATTTCACCCGTGTCTACCGTTGCCTCTTTGTATCTTACTCCTGTTTTCAGTTCCTTCGGATTCTCCTCCTGCCCTGTTACTCTCCAGTGCTGGTTCAGGTTGCTTCCACTTCTAAGGTCTGTCTACAGCAAAGGTTTCAATATTCATCCCGCTTATCTGTCTGCCCTCCTGCCCATCGTGCCTCCCCTGGACCCCCTCTGGAATCTCTGGAACAGGACCTGCGTTCAATCTGTACATAACACACTCCCACCAACTCCACGACAATCAGTACTCATCTTTAGCCATTTCCTTGCCTTCTTGTCCAGTAACCCCTCTTCCCTTTGTTGCAGAGTTGCTGCTCCATCATTCCCTCTGTTGCCCGTCACTAATCATTCTCCAGCAGCAATCTCTGATGATCCCTTGCCCTGGCGATGCTTGTCATCTGAAGTTGTGTTGTGATTCTGAGCTCAAGTTTGTGAGTAAATAAATTATTGTAAATAGTCATTTGCATGTTATGAGTCTGCATTTGGGTCCAAAAACTTTATATGAATCTCTGGTTCATGACATGTTGCTTTCTATTGCATAGATGGACATTTTAACATGGAAGCTTTGAGTGACTGATTCTGGAGCCAGAATCAAATGGCCATGCAGGGAACTGCAGTTTGTGGCACTTCAGGCACAGAGCTTATTGGTTGTATCCAGGATGGAGGCTGATGTTTCAGTGGTAAACACGAATGAGAAACGATCTGCAAATTAATAAAAGCACAGCACAGTTTCCTCAAACAGTCAGAGCAACTTCAGCACGCAGACGAGAAGGCAGAAGGATAAGAAGATAAAAAAGTATAATTCAAGCTTTTCAAGTTTTTGATCATTAGACATTGTCTGTCATTCTCTTCTTTGATTCCAGATCTTGTGGTGTATTAATTCAAAGCTTTTTAAAAAATCTTTTATTACATTTTACTAAAACATGTATCTATGAATCTAAAAGCTTTGTCTGGTGTGTGTTACCTGTTTCTTGGGTTTTGATGTGTTTTGCAGAAACGAGCTGCTGTGGATGGAGAACCTAACAATGGCGACTCCTCTCAAACAGCCGATTGTGTTTGAACTTGAAGGCTTCTATATACCTCCAGGGTTTGGCCCTTTACTGTTCTTCCTGGCTCTGTTTACCTACATGTTGGTGTTGCTGGGCAATGGTGTCATAGTATCCGTGATTGTTATTGACAAGAACCTGCACAGACCCATGTTTGTAATGGTGTGCCACCTGCTAGTCTGTGATCTTTTGGGGTCCACAGCTGTGCTGCCTGGTCTCATGATGCACTTCTTGATGGGGCAGAAGAGGATTGCATACATCCCAGCCATTGCCCAGGCCTTTTCTGTGCACACATATGGGCTAGCAGTGCAGGCTATTCTGGGTGCGATGGCCTACGACAGGTAATAAAACTATCAGCTCAACGTAAAAATCAAAGAAAAAAGAAAATCAAACTTTCCTTTTTGATGCTGCTGTTTGAATTGATAATGGATTATGTCTCCAACCTTTAGCTGTATGTCAGCATTGTGTTCTTTTCGTCTGTTCTTCTTCTGTTTTTATCTTCTTTTTGTTTGTAGAATTGTAAGAAAAAGTTTTTTTTTCCAAAGAAATGAGAAACTACAGGATTTTGAAAAGACTTAAAAAAATTTTTTTCATTAAAAAAACTTCTAAATTAAAACCTACTACATATCTTTTAGTATAAATGCCCCTTCTATTTCTCTGTGCAGGTACATTGCAGTCTGTGAGCCTCTCAGGTATCACGCTATCATGACCTCGGCTCGGCTGCACTCCTGCTGCGCCCTGGCCTGGTTGCTTGCTCTGCTTCCTATTGCTGTGCTCTTCAGCTTCCACATGAATGTCCCATTGTGTGGCAGAGTCATTCTGCATGTTTACTGCAGCAACCGGGGTATCCTAGGCCTGGCCTGCATTCCCACACCTGCCAGTGACATCTATGGTCAGTCCTAAGTGTATGCAGTAGATGGTTGAACATTTTATCAGCTTCAAATCAGCTTGATTTATAGCCTTAGTTTCACAGTTTAAATTTTTTTTCTCTCCCTCAGTAGTTAAAAGGATGAGTGCAGTATTGCAAACCATTGTCTCCACTTTATACTGTTGTACAAGCAACTTCTGTGTTTTGTTGGATTTTTAGAGAAAGGAATTAAACTGATTGTGTTGTCATGGTTTTTTTTTAAAGAAAAGCTTGTCCCCACAGTGAGATCTCAAGCATTTATTAGCTGTTTTTTCCAGATATAAACAGATTTTAACTGAGGGAACAATTAAACCACATGGGTATGGGGACATGTAATACTTGATTGAAAGGACAGTTGTCTCTTTTTATTCGGTAGGTCTGGCCATGACCTGGACTGTGAGTACAGGGATCTTCTTTATCATTGCTTTTTCCTACATCAGGATCCTGCAAGTATCTCTAAAACACAGCAGAATCGACACCAGCATCCGCAGCAAGGCCTTTCAAACCTGTGCTTCTCACCTCGTCGTGTACGTGCTCTACCAAATAGCCTCAGTGATCATAATTGTGAGTTACAGGTTTCCTTCAGTGTCTGAAAACCTAAAGAAATTCTTTAGCATTCTGTTCATCATCGTTCCACCAGCCATCAACCCCATTATCTACGGACTGGTCAGTAAAGAGTTACGCAGCAGCATCATTAAACACTTCACAATCTAGTGCAGTGTAAATGTTCCAAAAATACTGGATACTCATACAAGAGGCAGAACAAAGCCCAACTAAGTTTTTTAATATTATTGATATTATTAATTAATATTTATTTATTAATTGTTGTTGTGATTGATATATAAATGATACCAAATTGTATTAATGTCAAGATGAATGGACCCAAACTCCTGTAATTTCAGAATGAATGACCTGATTTGTCTTCCTTTCTACATCTATGAAAAAAAGTGAATATCTTAATGCCTCAAGGAAGTTAATTACTTTAGAATAGAATAGCCCTTTATTGTCATTGTACATGTACAGTGAAATTATGGGTGCTACACTCTGCAGGAGTATAAAAAATACATAAATAGGAAT
This sequence comes from Haplochromis burtoni, assembly GCF_018398535.1. Taxonomy (NCBI): domain Eukaryota; kingdom Metazoa; phylum Chordata; class Actinopteri; order Cichliformes; family Cichlidae; genus Haplochromis; species Haplochromis burtoni. Next base: position 198,977 of record NW_024583049.1, read on the forward strand.
AAATAGCAAACAGAAAAGACATATAGAGTCTAGAGGAATACATATACAAAACATAGAAAGGCACACAGTAGAGAGCAAAGTGCTTGGAAGTAGTGCAAAGACAAGACTTGGTCTGAATAGAGTCATGTAGGGTTAATCTGACCATGGCTCAGATGGGTGACGTGGGTGGGCAGGGCCGGGGTGCGGGGGAATAGTGTTTGTTAACAGTCTGAAGGACCAAGGGGAAGAAGCTGTTAGTGAGTCTGGAGGTGTGGGACCTGATTGACCTGAGGCACAGACCAGAGAGCAGCGGGTCAAACAGGTGGTGGGCGGGTTCACCTGTGAGGGCCCTGGTTTACCTGAGACAGGAGGATCTGGCAATGGCCTCCAGGGTGGCAGAGAGCAGCCAATCATTTTTTGGGATGTGTTAGCTACCCTCTGCGCAGCCTTCCTGTTCCCATTAGTGTCCCCTGCATACCATACAGACACACTGCGTACACACAGAATTAAAATAAATGGAAACTGAGAATCTACAATGAAGCACTTGTGTAATTTTCAACAGGTTATGCTGGGATTGTGTCAGAGAGGTCAACCTGGGTTTGTTTCAACACTCTGACTGTTAAATCCAACAAAATATAATATGGAAGTGTAGAGTCAGTGCTCTTTGTTAAAAAGTGTGTTTTGTGGTTGACTTCGTACTGGCCTCGTGGAACCACTTTCTACTTTCCAGGAGTTAAACACCTCCACACAAAAGTCACTGACGCTAGTGTGGGTTTAGACTTCGCTTTATATGGCAGGTGTGAAACTGTAACAACAAAATACAGTGTATATGAGTGACAAACTAAAATAGTTACTTAACAAGCGACATGTAAACAATTAAGCAATAATTGTTTACTAAATGTTTGAGTACCCAAGAGTACCCAAATGGGTTCAAAAACATAAAAAACTGTGGGATACTGTTTGTCCGTGATTTGGACAGCCCACCGCGTGCTCCTGACGCAAGGGAAACTAATTCTGTCGCAGAGACCTACCTCGGCACTTGTGCAAGTGAAGCCAAAGGGAAGACATGCTTCACCATATTTTCTAGCACTTGGCTCGGAAGGAAGTTGGTTTGGAAACATATTTGGCAATGCTTCATCTCCTGCTTTGCGTTTGTGTGGGAGCCCCATCAAAAACCTGTCAATGATGCTAGCAGTGTCCAAGGGTTCTTTTTTCTTTTCATACCGCCCCCCCTGCAATGGCTCTGCGCCCCCCCCCCCCCCCCAGGGGGCGGGCCCCACCTCTGGAATAGGCAATCACTTAGCAGCAAGGTTTATCTCTGATGAATTAGCGTGGTCTACACTTCTTCCTCTTGATTGGGTAAAATGAGTTGAAAGTAATTCAATGAGGGAACCATGGGGAGTGCCCTGCATAATTTCAAGAAAACTGCATTTTAAATGCCGTTACAGCTGACACAGAACGCTGGTGTTCAAGACAGATAAAAACAGCGTTTTTTCCGCCACTCAGATGGGGCATTCAAGGCACCATGCGAGTGGTGGACAAACACTTTTTATGGCGTTTTGAATAACTAAACAGCGTTTTTTACGCTGTTTTACGTTTTTTACGTTTTTTTGACTGATGGCCCTTAATATAAAGACTCGTGTCGGACTTTATGTTTCCCAATTTTGCTTATAAAGTTATTTTGTTCTTTACATATGGCCTAATAATTATCATTATTGCTGTTTTAGAGAGGATGGGTGCTTCAAAGGATAGTTGCAGATTTCTGTCAGAATCTACAGATTATCAGAATCAGAATCAGAAAGGGTGTTTCTGATCGGATATGGGTTGCATAGGGTTAAAAAAGTCGGATTTGATGCGCTTTTGCCTGCAATGTGAACATAGCCATAGATGCAGGTAACAGCCTCCCCAGTCATCACTGACTCTGTAGATTGTTATGTCGCCGAGATGGAAGTCTAGGGGAGGGTGTATGGAGCAGCAAAGAATCAAGCTGCGAGAGAAAGAAGTGAAACAGTGCAGAAGTGGTTCAATTGTAAACTTTATTCTTAACACAAAGAGAAGGCAACACCGCTATAATACCAAAATGAAGAGAAAAACCACAACACATTAACCTAACAACTTTTATGCTCGTTTCAAGCGAGGGAACCCCACAACCACAGCCAAAACAGACATGACGCCAGACCACCAACCTCTGACTCTCTCCCCCACCGATGTAGGAGCGGTGCTGAGCAGGATCAATGTCCACAAGGCTGCAGGTCCTGATGGCATCCCCGGGCGTGTTCTCAGAGCGTGTTCTGGGGAGCTTGCAGGAGTGCTGACAGACATATTCAATCTGTCCTTGGCCCACGCTGTGGTACCGGCCTGCTTCAAATCCACCTCCATCGTCCCGATACCCAAAAACTCCAACCCATCTTGCCTCAATGACTACCGCCCAGTAGCACTCACCCCCATCATCACTAAGTGCTTAGAGCAGCTGGTCCTAGCACACTTCAAATCCTGTCTCCCCCCCACCCTGGACCCCCACCAATTCGCATACCGCCAGAACAGGAGCACAGAGGATGCAGTCTCCATCGCACTGCACTCTGTCCTCTCACACCTGGACAACAACAACACCTACGCCAGAATGCTGTTTATAGACTTCAGTTCAGCATTCAATACAATCCACCCCTCACAACTCATCAGGAAACTGACAGACCTGGGCATCAGTTCCCTCATCTGCAAATGGTTACTGGACTTCCTGACCAACCGCCCCCAACATGTCCGGCTGGATAACCACTGCTCATCTACCATCACAATGAACACCGGTGTACCACAAGGCTGTGTGATGAGCCCTTTCCTCTACTCCCTCTTCACCCACGACTGCAGACCTGCTGATGGTTCCAACACCATCATTAAGTTTGCAGATGACACCACGGTGATTGGCCTCATCAGTGACAACGATGAGGCCGCCTACAGGGAGGAGGTGGATCGTCTGGCTGAGTGGTGCGACACAAACAACCTGCTGCTTAACACCGAGAAGACCAAGGAGCTCATCGTGGACTACAGGAGGAATGCTGACCCACATCCACCCATCCACATTAAGGGGACGGCTGTGGAGCGTGTGAGCAGCTTCAAGTTCCTGGGAGTCCACATCTCCGAGGATCTCACCTGGACGACCAACTGCTCCAAGCTGGTCAAGAAGGCTCACCAGCGCCTCTTCTTCTTGAGGACTCTGAGGAAGAACCACCTGTCCTCAGACATCCTGGTGAACTTCTATCGCTGCACCATCGAGAGCATCCTGACCAACTGTATAACAGTCTGGTACGGGAACTGCTCTGCCTCGGACCGGAAGGCGTTGCAGAGGGTCGTGAAAACTGCCCAGCGCATCGCCGGAGCACCACTTCCTGCCATAAAAGACATCTACAGGAAGCGGTGTCTGAAAAGGGCTGGGAAAATCATCAAAGACCCCAGTCACCCATCACATGGACTCTTCACCCTCCTGCCCTCTGGGAGGCGCTACAGGAGCCTCCGGACTAAGACCACCAGGTACCGGAACAGCTTCTTCCCCACAGCTGTCAGACTCCTGAACTCTGCCTCCTGACATCTGACCCACGTTAACACATGGACTGAACATACACACACCCACAATGGACAACTGTACCCTCAAACACACAATAATAACATGGACTGAACCACCACTCACAACCACCAGCACTTTATATACCTCTGTAGAAATTATCCACATATCTCACTTATCTTAACTGCACTACTGTATAGCTCTGTGTAAATAATCATTCTGTACATACGATAATTTTTAACCCTACAACTGTTTATAACCTGCATAGTTCACATCTCTGTATAGCTGTATATCTCAGATTTCTGTAAAGTTATTTATTTCATATTTATATCCTGTTCATATCCTGTACATAGCTTGTACTCACTGCAGCCTGTACATACTTATAGTTATAGAATATTCATAACATACTTCAGACCGTGTACATTATAACATACCATAATAGACCCATTTCTGTAATATACTCACATATCTATATTATTGCTAATATATATTGTAATATATCTATATCATGGCTAAAGCACTTCTGGATGGATGCAAACTGCATTTCGTTGCCCTGTACCTGTGCATGTGCAATGACAATAAAGTTGAATTCTATTCTATTCTGACTAAAGGGAGGGAAACTAACTAAATTGCACCATTAGTGGCTCACTGCTCATACTACTCACTCACAAATGAAATTCAGACCGCTCCCTTAAAACACTCCAAACACACACCAATGAGCACTCTTTTTCCTTTACCTCAGTTTCACACAATATAAAATAGCAGGAGCAGGAATAACTACTAACAACAATGAGCAACAAACAACAAACGCGCCTCACCTAGCTTTTATAGTGAGTTAATTGCTAATTATCCCCAGGTGCTGACTGAGGATATTGAGTGGCAAATGGGTCCTGGAGAGATTAAAGGGAGAGAGAGAGTGACAGCCGCACCACACGCATGTACACCTACCCGGCTCCACATAATGTAACATGGATCATCTTAGATGTTGTTCTCAATTTCCCAAGTCAGAGTTCTGACTCTGAAGGTTGTAGTGATGGGTTGGTCGAGAACGAAATGGCTCTTAGAGCCGAGTCTTTGAAGTGAACGATGCGAGCCGTGGGTTTTTTTAGGTTTTTTGTAGCTGGGGGGGGGAGCAGGAGGGGAGAAAGAGAAACAACAAGAGACAGCATTGTCACATTTCACAGGTACAGAAAGGAAAATGAGTGACACCAATAAAAGAAGCAAGATCTAGAACCATTTCAATTTTTTTCACAATGCAAAGGCAGAGTGCAAGAAAAGGATATCATATAGAGCCGGCTCCACATAAACCTGCACAGGCACCTGAGAACTGTCCACCAATCAGTGCAATGGGAAGATAAAACACTGTCAGTGTGATATTAATATTTATAAATACCAATCTTTCCCTTAATTAATGATCCGGGGCTTCATTTTTTTTCTCTTTGTTTTGCATATTTTAATCAATATTTTATTGCATTGTGGTTTGCAGTGTCTTGTGTTGTTTCCTTTTAAATTAGTTTAAAAGGAAAAATCTGAAAATTTAAATAGTTAAAAGTTGAAATGTAAATAGTTGGTTTTTGTATTTTATAATTTATTTATTTTTTACATTTTGTGTGCTGTGAATGAATAAAAGAATATTTATATAATAAAAATATCTGAATAAAAAACACATTTTTTAAATTAGTAGTTCATTTTGTGCATAATTTTATATTGCTGATAATAAATGAATTAAAGCAACAAAACAACCTGAAGAGCTCCTCTTTTTAGTGAGCTAAGCCAAACGAGCAGGTTCTCTAAAAAGAGACAGAATTCCCATCACTAGAAGGTTGGAAGGAGGATGTTCTCGGGCTCAGAGGTTTCATTGTCTGCAGAGAAATGACAAGACAGGGTATCAAGCTTAACCTTTCCAGAAACGGGCCAGATGAAAAAGCCAAACCACCCAAATAACCAAGATAACAGTGCTTGTCTAGCATTTAATCTTTTAGCAGACTGAAGATAGGAGAGATTCTGACCAGCTGAACTGAAGTGAAAGATTTCAGGCCCTTCCTTCAAATTCCACGACGCCTCTAAAGCCAGTTTGATGGCTAACAACTTGTAGTTTCCGACATCTCAGTTCTGCTCTGTGGAAATAAGATGTCGCGAAAAGAATGCACATGAGTGCAGCTTCCTTCAAGTCCAGAGCACTGAGACTACACCTGCTGCAGAATTTAAGATGTCCATATTGACAATAAATTGGTCAGGCTGCCCTTCAGCAGATGGAAGGTGACATTAACTTACGGGAACCATCTAAAGTAAATCTTGGAAGTAGTTAGGTTGGTTATGTCATGGTCCGGCAGCCATCACTGGCTGAGTTGCCCAGATTGCCTAGTCATCACTTGTGACATTTTCTTCACTAGGAGTCAGGAGCAGAGCTGTTTTCATGGGAGCAATGCTATTCTTTGGAATTGGAGTTGCTGTTTCACAATTCACGCCATGGACTCGAGCACTGTGTGGGATTCGGGAGAAATAATAATAATGGATTGGATTTATATAGCGCTTTTCAAGGCCACTATTCAGTCACTCTCACATTCACACACTGGTGGAGGCAGCTACAGTTGTAGCCACAGCTGCCCTGGGGCAGACTGACAGATGCGAGGCTGCCATATCGCACCATCGGCCCCTCTGGCCAACACCAGTAGGCGGTAGGGTAAAGTGTCTTGCCCAAGGACACAACGACCAGGACAGAGAGCCCGGGGATCAAACCGGCGACCTTCCGGTTACAGATATGCTTCCCAACCCCCTGAGCCACAGAAGCCACAGTACCGGCACTTAGACTTTGTTTATCACTGTTTTACACTGTAAATATATTCACGGTCTTCCCCTCTGACCTGGAAATTGTTCCATCTTCTCTACCTTGGCTAAGTGTTGCTGCTGCCTGCTCTCTCCCTACCTCTCACTGAAATGGGCACAAGCGGTATTAAAGACTCATGCTAAAAGTTTCTAACATGATTTTCTGTCTAAGTTTCACTGTGTATTTGACAAAGGTACCTGCCCTGACACGGCGGCACATCGTGACTTCACCCTCAAGCAAGGCAGGAGAAGCGTGGCAGATTTCTCAGTGAATTTCAGAATTTTAGCCAAGGACACCGGCTGGGAGGAAAAAGCACTCCATTGAGCATTTATCAAACAGCCTGAATGAGAAAATAAAACATGAGTGGCCACAGAATTGCGAAAGACTTTAGATGCTCTTATTCAGCAGTCCCCAACCTTTTTTGCGCCACAGACTGGTTTAATGTCTGACAATATTTTCACAGAGCGGCCTTTAAGGTGTGGCGAATAAATACAACAAAATAAAATGACAAGACTGTGGTATTTTGTGAATACAATAATAAACGGAATTCACTGTGTAATTGTGTAACTTTATTAGCAGCGTCCTTCTGAAATATGCCAACAACATTGAGAGTAACATCTTAATGCCCTTAATGCTCTCTGATTGCTATGGAAACGAGTAAATATTTCTTTCAAAATAAGAAACACATCTATAACACGGCAAAAGACCCAGGGAAACTGAGTTAACGATAAAAAACCCTGAAAACCATACATTTCACATCCGAGCCTCAACTCTCATGACCCGGTACCAAACGACTCATGGACTGATACCGGTCCACGGGCTGGGGGTTGCGGACCGCTGCTCTTATTGATATATGTATTTGGTTGGATGACCATATGTACGAGTATGGGAAACCGACCAGTGGCCTTCGCTAGGCTGACAGAGGTTCAAGCTCTTGGACGGGGTTTTAGTACGCAGAACGGCATATGGTGGAATACAAGCAAGCTGACGATGAGGAACAGTCCATGCAGCCAAGCTGATCAGAGAAGAAGGCACGTGGCAGGAGTGTTTTGCTCATGGGAAGAAGGCACATTTTGAAGATGCATGTCCTTCTCGGCTAAAAGATGTTGCCCATCAGCAGTGGTAGGGATACTGACAGCTGCTACTGAGAATGTATTTCCCCACCTATCATGTCCTGCTAAGCTCACACCTTACTCCCATACTTACTCGTAAAGCACGCTAATCAATTCAATGGCCGTACAAAACTTCATGGGTGAGACCAAACTCAGAAGCGGGGTCTCCTTTTAGTTCCCCTTCCTGAACTGTTGCAAGAATTTGGCTAGCCAACATAACTCACCGCACTCAGGAAATTCAGTTAACATTATCCGGCAATCAGTGAACAATGCACTTTCAGATTTCATTGACCACGTTGTGCTTGTCTACCTGGACGACATTCTCATTTTCTCCAAGAATCAAGTAGATCATGTGAAACAGATCCGACTCATCCTGCAATGACTTCTTGAGAACCGTCTGTTCATGAAAGGAGAAAAATGCAAATTCTATGTGCAGACTCTGTCCTTTCTGGGGTTTATTTTTGAACAGGGGCAGCTGCGGGCAGATCCGGCTAAGGTCAGGGCCTTGGTGGAGTGGCCTATGAACTGTGGCCTAAGAAGCCCAAGAACTGGGAGGAACTACAGAGGTTCCTGGGATTTGCGAATTTCTACCAGCGATTCATAAGAGACTTCAGCAAAGTGGTAATTCCCCTCAATCACCATACTTCTAGTGTGCAAGAGTGCAAACTACTTGAATTGATCTTATTTGTCAGGTTACTCCATTAAAATCCTCTTCTACAGAAATCCTGAAGGGGAAAATTAGCCAAAGAGATGAAAACCTGTGCTGACTTATTCACTTTTGAACCACCCTAAATTATTTGAGAGTTTCTTTTTGAACTTTTTTTCAATTTTTTTCATCATGCTTGACCTAATATGTCTGACCTAGCAATGGAAAAAAAATAAAATAAAAGTCAGTCAGCATTAAGTTAACGTTTCACTAGTGAAGTTGAGCTGAGCAAGGATCTGGACTGATGTTACTTGTCATCAAGTAACATCAAGAGGATTGAGTCATTAAAAGTCCAGCATGATTTCCTCAGTGAGTGAAAAAAACTTCAGCACTCTAATGAGAGGGGGGGAGCCACTCTAGAGTTTTCATGAGATGTGACGTCAGTGCCACCGGTCAGAAGTCATTCAGCTCATTGGGCCGGTTCCTTTTGGGGACCGGGATGATGCAGGATGTCTTCCAGAGGGCGGGCACTCTCCCTAGTCGCAGGCTGAGGTTGAAGAGGTTTGCCAAAGTACTCACATGTGACACCGTTGTTATCTCAGTTACACTGGCTTCCTGTTGAATTTAGAGTCCATTTTAAGATCCTGGTCTTGACTTACAGAGCTGTGCATGGACTAGCACCTGCCTACATCTCTGATCTGCTACAGCCTGATGTCCCCAGCAGGGCCCTGAGGTCATCTGATCAGGGCTTACTTGCTATAAAAAATACTAAGAGGAGAACTAAGGGTGACAGAGCTTTTGCCACTGTGGCCCCGAGACTGTGGAACTCTCTCCCCCAAACATTAAGAACTGTGGACTCAGCAGCTGTTTTTAAAAAAACAACTCAAAACTCACCTTTTTAAAACTGCTTTTGGTTAATTTTTTGCCTGTTTTATTTTGTCTTTTTAAATCTATCTTGTAATCTTGTGACTTGTAATCTTATGTGCAGCACTTTGTGATTCTGTCTTGAAAGGTGCTATATAAATAAAAATTTTATTTATGTATTTTTTTTTAAGACTCGTTGTAGCGGCTCCCCAAGTTCAGCAGCACACGCCTTTAGCATCCTAGGACACACCTTGTCTGGGCCTGCTGCCTTTCTGGGGCGAAGCTTCCTCAGTTGTCTCCTGACCTGATCCACTGTGACACTGGGAGTGGATTGGAAGGGGGTGGGGGGGTGGGGGGCTGTCATGCTGTTTAGAGAGGGGTTGGAGGAGGAGCCTGTGATGGTTTTCACGCCGTTCCAGACTCCCCTCATATTGTTCCTCTCCAACTTCTTCTTCACCTTCCTCCTGTAGGTGTGCTTCCCTCAGGCAGCGTTTTACCTCCCGCTGTGCTGCTTTTATCTCCTCCTTCACTTTGCTCCTGAAGGCCTTCTTCTTCATGTTGAGGACAGCTTTCCCTATCCTAATAACAAACCCACTGTTTGCTATAGGGCTTTGGAGCGTGATGTCACAGGAGGCGGGCCACGCCCCACGCCGCCATGACAGTAGGCCAGACTAAGGATACAGCTTCAGCTATGGTTCACGATCTCACGATCGTGAAGGCAAGAAACTGGATAATTGCAGGCAAACCAGCATATGAAATGGATGTAACAAATCCAGACTGGACACCAACACTGCACATGGGGCACGACGACAAACCTGTGTCAGACTCGGACCGGCACGCAAGGCGTATGCAACGGAAGCGAAAAAGAGCACCCATTGCAGGTAAACACCCCCCTCTGAAAACATACTAAATTGCTCTTATGGTACACTAATCCGCACATAACTTAAAGATGAATCACACACCTGTCATTGGAATATTGGTGTACATTAACCTTATGTCTATGCACTATTTTTATCTTACAGGCTTGATGATCGATGAAGGTCTGACAGAAGAACAACAACAAAATAACCATGTCATGGAGGCAGTGGACAGCAGTTGTGTTGGACAAGTGGAGGTTGACGTACCAGCTGCAAATGTGGACAGTGGTGATGGGAGTGACAGCGTCACGGAAGCTGAAGGGCAGACGAAGGATTGTGTGTGCAGTCAACAGGGCAGAGCAGAAATAAACCGGCTGTTGGAGGAGAACAGACTGCTTCGAGCACAGTTGCAAAAGACAGAGCTGAATGAAACTTTCTTAAAGGACGATACCGAAAAAGTAAGATATTACACTGGACTATATTGTTATGCTGTCTTAATGTCCCTCTTCAACACTGTCAAAGATTTCCTGCCAATATCGAAGAAACTGACAGGTTTCCAAATGCTCTTACTCACACTAATGCGTCTGAGACTTGATCTTCCAGTCCAGCATCTTTGTCATCTATTCGATGTGTCCCACAAAACACTGTCTTCTGTCTTCACCGATACCATTGATGTTTTGTATGCCCGCTTAGGAGCACTGGTGCACTGGCCTGAGAGGCACTGTCTGCAGGCGACAATGCCTCCACAGTTTACTGAAACTTTTGGAAAACGAGTAGCCATCATTGTTGACTGTTTTGAGATTCGAACAGAAAGACCATCTAATTTAAAGGCACGCGCACAAACATACTCTCATTACAAGGGTACACACACCATAAAATACCTCATCGGGATTACACCCCATGGAGCTATTTCTTTCATTTCCAGGGGATGGGGGGCGTGCATCAGATAAACACATCACAGAGAGATGTGGCATTCTTCAAAAGCTGTTACCAGGGGACGTAGTGTTGGCTGACAGAGGCTTTGACATCAGAGATGCTGTAGGAATGATGGTCAATGAGGTCAAGATTCCAGCTTTCACAAAAGGCTACTGTCAACTTGATGCAAGGGACGTTGAACAAACGAGAGCAACTGCCCACCTGAGAATTCATGTTGAGCGAGTAATAGGTAGTTTGCGCAACAAGTTCAAAATGTTACACACTACAATGCCAATCCGATTACTCTTATCATGTGAGGCTGAAGACACAACACTTCTTGATAAGATCGTTAAGGTTTGCTGTGTTTTTGTTAATATGTATCCCAGTGTTGTTGTCAAACCAGGGCCAAATGACACTTGCTCCTGTTGAGTATTCTTAAAGCTGTTTTTTGGATGTACAGTACATTGTAAATAGTTGTACTATGTGTGAAGTTGTTTTAATAAAACAAAAAAGAATAGTATATTTCTTTGTTTTTCTTTATTATAGATCTATTCACATGTACACAGAAATCACATAAAAATGAAATGCAAACTATTTACATCGCACCACACAGCTGTCATCAATCTTTAACCACAACATGAAACATTACAGGCTATTTAGAGCAGCACGTTGTTTCGAGAAGTATTTCCCAACAAGTTCAGGAAGGCACACTTTACGAAAGAAGTCTTGTGCTTGCTTTAAGCGCGGTTTCCAGAAATCCACAGCAGGGAAGACGCGAATCACAGCAAGGTCTCTCTGTGTCCACACAACGAGGTCACAAACATGCACGCAATTTTTTCAAAGTACTGTCTCTTGGCGTCTGGGCACAATCGGTCGCGATACAGCCCTTTGTCTTTTGCGCTGATTTTGAGCATGGTTCTGGCAGTCCCGAATCCAACACTCCAACACTGTGCGCTTGTTTTGCTTTCTGGCCTACTGACATGGCGCCGTGATCCCACAATGCACTGCGGCGTGACGTCAACTCCAAAGCCCTATTAGGATAACCATCTTAGCAGGGGCGACCGCGTCCTCACAAAAGTTGAGATAGTCTGTCAGACAGTGTGTCGCCCCCTCTATCTCCTCACCCTGTGGGTTCAGAAGCACATCCCAATCTGTGGTGTCATAACAGTCCCTCAGAGCATCCTCCTTTTCTGGGGTCCATCTCCTATTGGAGCGTGCTGTCACAGGCTGCCTTTGGACAAAGGGTGTGTATTGTGGCTGTAGGTAAACCAGATTGTGGTCTGACTTCCCTAGTGGGGGGACACATTAGCATACAGTAGGTCAATTGTCCTGTTACTCCGTGTGGGACAATTCACAAACTGGTGAAAAGCAGTCAGAGTAGAATCCAGTGTGGCATGATTAAAGTCTCCAGATATAATAATGAAAGCCTTGGGGTGTTGTGTCTGCAGTCTTGCTGTAACTGTGTGTATTTTCTCACAGACAGCTGTTGCGTCGGCCCTTGGAGGGATGTAAACACACACACAGATCACATGACTGAATTCCCGAGGTAGATAATACGGCCACAAGCTAACAGCTAGCAGCTCCAGGTCTGGTCGGCATACCGATACTTTAACGGAGACGTGTCCAGGGTTACAAAATGTAAAAAATGTTAAAATGTAGACAGTGAGTCCCCCACCTCCACTTTTTCCGCTGGCCTGTGTCCCTTATCGGCTCTCACGGATGTGAATCCACATAGATCTATGTTAGCCTGCGGCGTTAGCTTGGTAAGCCATAAACAAACTGCACCCACGGTAGAGTCGGTGGTTGTTCAGAGCGCACAGTTCATCAATCGTATTCTGTAACAAGTTCACGTTGCCCATTATCACTGTCGGGATTGATGGCTAGAATCGCCTTTGGTGATCTGCTTTCCTCACTCCAGCCTTTCAGCCTCTGTAGCTCCTGTTTCGCTCGGCTGGGATGTTGTGTCTCATGCCAGTCTGTATCTTTGTGTTTAGTGCCAGCAGCTCCATTCTCGAGTTGATGAAGGAGCTGGTTCCAGAAGTTTTAAAAAGTGCGTTATCCATACTATATCTAAAAGGTAGAAAGTAAAGTAACTTGTTAAGGTTCAAAAATTGAGGAAGGAGAGTACAAAACACCATGGTCCAGAAGAGCTTGGTCAAACAATTGATTTTTTTTTTTTTTTTTTGTCCCGTTTGGATCTTTAGCCATCAGAATTGTTGTCTTAAGGACAAAAAAGATGCCAAGTGGATTTATTTTACCAAGTGGATCATCAACGTCAGATACATTTCATACATAGGTCAGATCAAAACCACAATGACTTTTAACACAGTTTAAAAAGGAACATTGTCTCTATCTTCATGGCCGTGTATTTCCGTCAACCTTTGACTTCCTTCTCGTCTGGAACAACCCACATCCTGCAAGAAACTGTTCCTCTTTTTGCAGAGACAATTTCGCAGTTCAAGCAAACATGACTAACCTCTCACCTATAAATTAGTCTATCTACTGTGTGTGTGTGTGTGGTGTCAGCATGAAATGCACTCAGTTTCACCCCTCACCTCACCAGCTGAACCTTGTAACCTTTTCCACCAGACAGAAGGCCAGCACGTACACAACTGAAACAATATGTGTAATATATTGAATAAATGTCCTAATCAAGAACCTCTACTAAAAGCTTAATCAAAAGATATAAATGAAATAAAAGATAACAATGAATAACCTGGTTATTCAAACAGCATCATCCAAACAGCTCCTCAGAATAACCTGCACTTAGACTCTGCTTTCGGTTTCACTTCTGCAAAAGGCACACGCTGCAAACATGCAATTTCCTGTCAGCCTGCAACTTAGTCTTTCTGAAAGACACACACTGTTTAAACATCTGAATGCAATATCAGTGCTGTAGATTATATTATTAATGCAATGGTAATGATGATGATTATTAACAATAGCAGCAAAATAATTTCCCTGCTCTCCACAAACTAAAGGAAGGTGGAGAAAAAAAGTTTGAAAGACAGCGCTATCTTGAAACTTCCAATGCTATTAATACACAGGTTTAACGATCAAAAGAAACTGAATCGTGTTTAGAAGATAAAATGCCTGTGTTCATTTAGTGCATTTTCATGAGGAGACAGGCTGAACAAAACACATGCTCTATTGTTCACATGTTAAAATGTGTGAAACAAGGGAAGGTTAGGGTTGAAAATGTTTGATTTATTTTACTAAAATAAGCAGTTATAATTATTTTCATACACACATTGCGAATGTGCTCATAAGAGTTGGCACTCAGTCTTTTGAAGGCCAAAAGCTTTGTTCCGTGTGATTGTCCGGACTCATATATTGTATACTGAAATGACTTAGAGTGCAGAGGGGTAATTGCAAACACACTTAAACACATAGATTATGATTAGAATAAGTCTCTGGGTCAGAGAGCTCCGAATATGATATTCTAAACCAACTTTGAATCACTAGAAGAACAATGGATAATAACAGTAGATTATTAAGGCTAGGCAGAGAGGTGTTTTTGTTTTCTGTCTCTTACAGAGAAAGGAGCAGACATTAGATGAGGTCACGGAGATACGAGGATCCTTGGTAGCAGAAGCCGAGACTGCCAAGATAGCAATTGGGGGTCAAGGGTCATGCCATTTGGGCTCCTGCTAGTCACCTCGTGAGGATTCTAGAACCACAGCAATAATCACGAAGGGGGTTGGTGGAAATCCAGAAGCACTGCACCAAAGAGGCCGGAGGTCCTGACTTGGCTGAGTCAGAAAAAATCCCGGACCTCAGGGTATTCCACCCCTGAGTTTGCAGCAAGAAGAGGAAAAGAGCGCAGAGAATCACCCGTCCTGGAAGATTAGCTGTTTAACTGTAAAGAAGGTCACAAGCCCCTCAGAAAGAGGTTCTTGTTTGAGCACAAAGGTGGCAGCAGGAAACAACAAGAATTGGGTGAAGCTGGAAAGTAATGGGAGGTCTGAGAGTATTAGCATAAAATCACAAACTATTACGAAAGCTATGTCAATTGCCCGAAGTGCTGTTTCTACAGGAAACTACTCCACTTTGGCCAGGCTGTCCCCACAAATTTACGACAAAACAGGTCCAGGACATTTCACCCCGAGAAAAGCTAACTATACTTGTTTTAACATCACGGAGAAGCTCGCAGCTATTAACGGGAGACTGAGAGACCAGTGTCGGAGTGTTAAAAAACAGCTTGAAATTCTCAATTACCATCATAACCCGGCTACCCCTTTGGTGCCAGCTCAAGGCTGGAGCCGAACAACAACTCCCTGATAACGACTGTGTTGAGTCTGTTCCTTCCCATTCCCTACAAGGCCACCTGGGTTGGCTGGAAGACCGTTTACTTAGCCTGGCAGGGCGAAGGACACTGTCTCAGCTGAACTATGGACACGCACACACATACATATACTGATACTGATAAGCACTCACTGACGCATCACCCTCCCTACCCCGGATCCAACGCCACCTCCAACGCTTACCTCGCCCATGATGTGGACATCGGGTCAGCTGGAGGCGCAGTCGAAGATTGCAGCGGTCCCAGATCAGATGTACACACTGGAACTCTTTCCCATGTTGCTTGTCTGTGTTTATTGTGTTATGGTGTGTTGATACCTGTGCATTCCTGTATTATCCTTTTGTGTTGCACATTTCAATGTTTTTTTTCCTCGCTACCTGGCCTGACCTGTCTCCCCAATGTGATGTTTGTATTGTATGTACGGTCGGCAAGGTCTGTCATCTCGGTTGTGGGCAAAAGACCTGCAACTGACAAATAAAGGCATCTCTCATCTCATTAAATTTTACAGTAAGCAATCAGGGAAGCCACAAGCACGACGCGGGAGATGTCGACTCTGACTGGTGCGCTGTGACGTATCTGTCCAGAGGAAAGGTAAATCAAATTGGTGAGTACAGGCTATTCATCAGAATCCCTAGCTGGACTTCTGGCCTGTGTGCCATGGTACGTGTTGGGGCGCCTTTAGTTTTAGTGGGTGAAAAGGGGGTGCGACTGGGTGAACCCGGCATTGCCCAATTAACAGCGAGGCGTGGATGCTATGTTTTGAGGAAGCGCTCGATAGGCTCATTTGACCTTTCTGTGGGTTCACCATAGAGGCTATTGGGCTGCCTAGAGGGGTTCCAAACGAATATAAATTGGCTGACCAAATTGTGGCTGGGTTTAAAACGTTGCCAGTAGTTGTGGGGATTATTTCAATTATCCCAATTACTCCAAATTAGACTGTGGACCTTATTAATTACGTCCACTAAAATGTGCTTAGGTACGCAAACTTAACTTGTGATGCAGTAGAAGGATTAGCAGAGCAATTAGGACCCACTTCTCTTCTCAACAATACTCCCCCTGATGAAACTGTGACCAGAGCACTGGAAGGCCTGAAGACCTTGTCTAAACTCACGTATGAGCTCTTGGGAGTTGACAATCCGCTGGAGGAGGGGATGACCTCTTTCTCTGGGCAATGGAAAGGTTGCATTATGTCCATTAGGGTTCTCTTATTATAGCTATTTTGGTAACTTGTGGGTGTTGTGTGCTTCTCTTGGAGGATAATTTGGTAAGGGCCCTGATAACAAAGGAATTGCCTTGAGTTTTCATGAACAAAGCACCTTTGATCTTATTATCATTGCAATTACATCATTCAAAATCTGAGGCAATGTGGACACCCTCTGGGAGTCTGTGCCTATAAGACAGCGGAGGACAGTAACAAACAAGCTGTGCGTTGATGTATTAGTCTACCAACAGCTTTACATCAGCTTTTCTATAACTCAGCCTCATTGTTGTCACTACTATAAAGTTCCTCCTGTAACTTTTATTGTTTCTGATAAGATCATATGGACTTACTATCTCATACGATCTGTAAGTGTAAAATAACGTTCTTTCAGGATGATGGAGAACTACACCTACAACAGCTACATCCTCCAGTTAGAGGGCTTAAACACTTCAAAGGATTCTCTCTACCCCGCCTTTCTTTTCTTGTTTTTCTCCTACCTGTTTATAATGATTATAAATGTGGGCATTACTATTTTGATTTTCATGAACAAGAATCTTCACCAGCCCATGTATCTCCTTTATTGCAACTTGCCATTGAATGATATTCTTGTAACCTCTATCGTGGTGCCCCGTTTGCTTATAGACCTTATGAGACCTCCATCTGAGCGCCTCATTAGTTATTATCAATGTGTTGTTCAGGCCTACATTGCGCACTTGGTTGGAACCACAAGTCACACTATTCTCATGATTATGGCCTATGACAGATATGTGGCCATTTGTAATCCTTTTCACTATGTTTCCATAATGACCAACAAAATGATGATCAAGCTGACAGTTTGTGCCTGGGGAGTGGCCTTTGTTTTGGTCGGGATTCTTCTAGGTCTGACCATACGACTGAGTCGATGCAGGACTTTGATCACAAACCCCTACTGTGACAATGCCTCATTGTTTAAACTTTCCTGTGAAAGTGTGGTCATTAACAACATCTATGGTATCACTTTCACTGTGGCT
>NW_024583050.1:0-47761 GCF_018398535.1 Haplochromis burtoni
CTGTGCGGCAACAGTGCTAACCACCGTGCCACCGTGCTGCCCAAATTTGAAAATTTATATTTAATTAATTTTGAAAAACATTTTGTCAAAGCAATTCAATAAACACTCCACGATTTAGGCTCTAAAGCATTAACTCATCATAACTCTTGAAACACAAAATATTTGAACTATTCCTGAAAGCTCAAATATTTTGTGTTTCAAGAGTTATAATGAGTCTCTTGGAAGTGTTGAAATTCTTTCAGCTGAACAAATGGTTATGGTAGTTACAGGTGTTTAAAAAAACTTTGCAAGCTATCATAACACTATGCATAGCTTCTCCAAACCCTTTCATGTCTGCCACATGTGCTCATGTGAAAAGCACAGTTGGGCTCAGTGGTGCTGGACAGTGAGCACCGGGTCCACTGTGGAGGACGTGAGGCCCTGAGACCACCCTGATGAAGTCTGTTTCTGGTTGTTTGGCCAGAGACATTCGTGCTGTGTGGATCTGGACAAACTCATCCTGCTCCTCCTTACACAAAGGAGCAAATACAGGTCTATATATAGAAATATCTATATATAGACATAAGAGGTGTCTTTTTACCAAGGAGTCGCAGAATAAACATCCCATAAAAAAAACTCTCTCAAGACTGTCACAACCTTATTCTTACCAAACATTGTGATGGCACTGGTTACAGAAGCATTTTTAAACTACTGAAGGTTCCACTGAGCACCGATGGAGCCACATTACAGAAGTGAAAAGAACATCAAGGAGCTCCCTCCAAGTTTTCAAGCTGAGGAGTAAAAAAGAATTATCATAAGAGTTGTCCAAGAGCAAGGGACCACTTGTGGAGAGCTACAGAGAGACTAAGAATGAAAGGAAACAATAAGTAATGCAATCAGCTGCCATGGCCTGTATGCATGCGCACCACACAAGCGCATTTAAAGTTTGCTGAACAATTTTTAGACAAGTCTGTGAAATACTGGGAGAGTATAGTCTGGTCAGATGAGACTACTGAACTCTTTGAATACCACACCATGTTTAAAGTTCAAAAGGAGGCGGTTGGAACATCCTATTGATGGGCTCTTTTGCAACATATTGCACTGAAACTGAGCTCCAGGAGGAGGCTGGGTCGGCTGTGTTGACGCTGGAGTGATAACCTCAGGGGGTCCAGAACAAACTATATTCTCTAAAATTGTCTATGTATTCAGCACGAGCAAAGTTTCAGTCCTGGTCCTAATGTTTCCCTGCTTCAAAGGAGCAGGAAGAAAATTCTTTTAAATCCTCTGAGTTGGAGATAACGGCTCCTTTGGCATTTCACAGGAATCTTAAGCAGTGGTCCTTCCACCACTACTGTGAGCATTTATTGGTATTTGTTTTCACAGAGAAAATGATTTACAACTATAAATAACATTTAAAGTTAGACAATAATCAGTAAAGTGTTGCTATGTAAATGTTCCCAAACATTTCCTCCTCTTTGGGTTCAGTTGTTGCCCAAGGTGCAGTCAGAGATCCAACTGCCAACACTCCCATAAGAAGACAACCCCCTGATTTCAACATTGAGCCTCGAATGAACAAACAATCTCGCTAATCTCATCACACCCATTCACATGCCAATGGGTGCATCAGAGAGTAACACAGGGTTAGTATCTTCCACACGGATATTTGGGATCAAGACAGGAGCAGCACCAACCTTCCTAGTAGACCTCTTGAGCTACAGCCAAAAGCCAAAAAGACTTGTTCAGCTAGGCTATGAAGTCCAGCTCAGGGTATGGGCACTATAACACCAGAGCAGGCAATATTGTATCAGCTGATATCCTTCTAGGCATCTATTTGGTGTCTAATATAGAACAGATCATTTAAGCTGCTTTAGTTCCTGTGCATTTGTAAAACACCAACAGTCCGTTTGACTTAAGTACCACCTCTTTGTCACAGAATTGTGCTGCTGTTCTCCAGCTTTTGGTGTATGGACACAGGCAGTGAGAACACAGAGCCATGCCAGCAAACATAAAGTTACAATTAATGAACAATCTCGACTGTAGTGGTCATTAAACTTCCCTTTAATTTAAACCGATTCCAGAAACTCTTCCTGTTTTCTGCACAAAGCACCACATTTATGGCCTGCCATGATCTGCCGTTGTACTGGATTCTCACAGCTCTGTGTTCATCGTGAGGACATATTTATGTGAATATGTAAAAAAAACCCAACTCCCCTAGTTTAGTACTGAGCGCTCTGACAAGTCCCAGATGTTTGGATGCTGGAGCACAATGCCTCCGTGAGACTGGGTTGTAAATCATGTTGTAGGGAACAGAGTAGGAATCATTTCACTCCTATTTTATGGTCTGCTGAGTCCGAGTGCTGTGTAAGGTTTAAACGTCTTCTTTCAGGAGTTCTCTTAACTGAAAGTGCTTAGTTTTTGAGTTTCTGGATTTTATTCAAAATGCTTTTTCTGTCCTGCACAATTTTGTGGACACTATTTGAAATCATTTACATCAGGGACATTCAGTTCAATTAAGTTTTATTTATATAGCACCAAATCACAACAGTCATCCAAGGCATTTTTGTATTGTAAGATAAAGACCCTACAATAATACACAATAGACATACTGAGCTGGTTAAAGGTGTCGTGAGGCGACAGGAGGAATAGAGGAATAGACAGGACATTCGCCTTTTGCAGCGCTTGCACGGAGACAACGATCCTTCATGCTGACAAACACAGCTACAGTACATGTGGAAAGTATTCGCAGCACTTCACTTGCTCAGCCTGCTGTCATTGTCATTCCCAGGCCTGAGTGTAAACTTAGAGGAGATCGTGCTTTTGCTGTAGCAGCTCCCAAACTGTGGCACGATCTGCCTTTAGAGATCAGACAGGCCTCTCCTCTGCCTGTTTTGAAATCACTTCTGAAAACTCGTCTCTTCACCCTGGTCTCCGACACCTTGTGAGATGCTGTTTTTTAGTTTTTATGTATTTTTTATTAGTTGATTCTATGTTGTTTTCTTTTAAAAATAGGGTTGTTTAAATTTCATGTATTATGTGTTTTATTTTTTCTTCTTTGTTGTATTCTATTATTCTTAACTGATTTACTTTACAGCACTTTGATCCTGTGCTGGTTATTTTAAAGTGCTTATAAATAAAGTTGGATTGGATGCTTTGGAAAGCCACACATTTGTCTATATAAGTTCTAATAGCTGACAATACAGCTATAAGGCAGGATTAGATCATGGCACAGATCTGGGAAAGGGTATGAATGATTTTGGTATCACTGAAAGTCCTAATGAGTGGCCTCCATCATCTGTAAATGGAAGAAGGTTGGAACCACCAGGACTCTTCTTAGAGGGTTAAGGACCTTCTTACCCTGAGTGATCAGGGTAAGAAGGTCCTTATTCAGGGAGGTGATCAAGAACGCCATGGTCACTCTAACAAAGTCCCAGTGACTTTTCTGTTGAAAGAGGAAAATCTTCCAGAATGACAGCCATTCATGTAGCACTCCACCAACAAGGTGTGTGGCAGAGTAGCCAAACAAATGAATGAAAGTTGGCAATAACGGACTTACCAAAAACATTAGATGAATTAATGAATATGTGCATCAGGTTAGACGGCTACATGCAGGAAAGTCTGGGTGTTTTTGGGCAAAGTCTCCTCTCTGGGAGCGCGCAGGCAAATGAGGAGGAGCCAGTGCAGCCTGGACGGGCCCGTCTCAGCCCGTCAGGTCAGGGAAGAAGATGTTGGGCTGGTGAGAGTTTTGCCTGTGGCCAGAAAGGTCATCTTGTTGACACGTGGCCCTCACAGGGAAAAAGGTGTAGCCCATTAATACCGTTAGGGATTCTGATGGGTGCAACTTAAAATGTTTCTCCCCACCTGATCTGCTCAGTTAAATTGTCCCATCTGTTAATCACATTTACCTCCCAAGCTCTCATTGACTTGGAATGCTACTATGCAAGTAACCCAAGCGGAAAGGGTTGCATGAATATGATTTTGTTTTGTTTTTTATTATTATTTGACATAAATATCTTTCACTTCATCATTATGGGATATTATATGTAGAACGACACCATATGCCTCCATCACCTGACATAGCCTACCGCCTAGCTTACCTCCAACCCTTGCTAGCAGGAGAGAAAATCTGCCACAATCATCTGTGCCCCGGCCTATGGAGCATCAGCACCTGGTTTGTAAGGTGCTGGAAAGTGGCCGAGGCTCCGAACAAGACAAATGGAAGTGTGACAAATCAGTACAAACCATATGAACTAGAGAAGGACGTTTTTTTCTTAGACTCCAGCCAAGGAAATCTGCTAGTAGCCCTTTGTTAAATCCAAGATGTGAAAAAGCGAGCTGCGCCCAACCTGTCCAGGAGCCCAACGGTGTTGGGGCAAGGGCTAAGCATCAAACTGTGACACCTCATTCACCTTGCTGTAGTTGACACAGAACCGTATAGACCCATCCCTCTTTACCACCAGAACTATGGGGCTACACCATGTGCTGTGCGACTCTTCTATTACGCGCATTTCAGCATTTCGGCCAATTTTCTTTTTTAATCAGTCTTTTTATTGAAAGAAGTTTTTGTACAATCACAGACAAGAAATTATTAAGCAATTATACAAGCAGTAGAGCATACTTCTTATAAACTGAAACCCCACCCTCCCACTTGCCAGGGAACAAAACAAACAAACAAACAAACAAACAAACAAACAAACAAACAAACAAGAGAGAGAAGGTGTGACAAAAAAACAAAAAACTCATTTTACCAACAATCAATTCCACGGACCAAACTGGCTTATCAAGGGCAGATACTCTTTATTCAATATTAGACGCGTCTTAAGTATAATCCATGACCCCCCTTCAACTGATACACCTGAAGCCCTACTGTCACTTGATGCTGAGAAGGCCTTCGACCGGGTGGAGTGGGACTACCTTTTTCATACTTTGAGCAAATTTGGCTTTGGCTTTAACCCATATCATGGGTTAAAGCCAGTGTTGGGGAGTAACGGAATACATGTACCGCCGTTACGTATTTAAAATACAAAATATGAGTAACTGTATTCCGTTACAGTTACCGTTTAAAAAGGTGGTATTCAGAATACAGTTACTTTGTTGAAATAAATGGATTACACTGCGGTACTTTCCTGTTTCATTTTGTCGCGGGTCAGGACTGTTTGGGTTTGTTTGACAGCTACGTGCTGTTGTTCCAGGCGGCAGCGTTACGGTTGCCATGGTTACAGGGCGACGCTCTCTCTCTCTCTGCGACTGTGTGTTTCCTGGGTGAGAGAGCGCCTTTTCGTTGTTGTTGTTGTTGTGCTAAGCTAACAGGCAGAATGCTACAAGCATAGCTCTAAAGAATGTAGCATCATGGGCAGTGTAGTCCGTGCTGCAGGGAGAATGGACTGCCATACACGTTATGTGTCTGTGAGCGCGAGGAGGGAGAAAAAGGGGAGTGGAAAGGTACGAGTGTCATCGAGCAAAAACGGGAGCTGGAAGCATGTAAATATAATAATAACCACTGCAGCCAAGAAGAGGCCTGACGAGCCCAGTTGTAAGTAAGCTATTAAGACTCGACTGTACACCGTGTTCGTGTTTTCCTCCGAAACAATAAGTTCCGTTGGAGCAGCCTTTCAACGCCTCTCTCTGTCTCTCGCAAGAAAAGTTGACCCACACAACAAAGTAAAGCTATTTTTCGCTACGAGCCGACAGGGACCCCGCCGTATTAGTCAGAGGTCCCTTTACTACAGTTCGGAGTCGCGGACCTTCAGTAATAGTAATAAATCACACAGCAATAGTACATTCACGTTGTTGTAAAAAGCATGATAATATATTAAGTAATCCAAAGTATTCAGAATACGTTACTGTCATTGAGTAACGTAACGGAATACGTTACAGAATACATTTTGGGGCATGTATTCTGTATTCTGTAATGGAATACATTTTAAAAGTAACCTTCCCAACACTGGTTAAAACTCTCTACGATGCACCAATGGCAGCTGTGCGTACTAATAATACGATCTCTTCTTATTTTAAACTCCATAGGGGCACTAGGCAGGGCTGCCCCCTATCTCCACTATTGTTTGTCATTGCTATAGACCCCTTAGCCTCAGCCATACGACAAGATACCAGTATCACAGGAGTCATCAGAGGAGGCCAAGAATACAAAGTTTCACTTTACGCAGACGATCTATTGCTTTTCATAACTGACCCCACCCTCGCCTCAAAACTACTAAGCACGCTGCAAAGATTTGGTTCAATGTGGCTACAAAATAAATCCTCAGAAAAGTGAATTCATCCCAATCAATGGAGCTGCAAAAGATATCCCATCTAATCTAATACCATTCAAAATAAACAATAAAAAGTTTAAATGCCTCAGAATCTGGATCTCCGACTGTTACAAAGATCTTTATAAAGTAAACCACCTGCCAATGTTGGAGAGTCTGAAAAGGGACATCCACTGCTGGAACTTGTTATCCCTCTCTCTCTGCGGGAGGGTCAATATATTAAAATGAACCTGCTGCCAAGGCTCCTTTATCTATTCCAAAACCTCCCTATATATCTGACCAAACATTTCTTCAGCTCTTTAGACAAGCTAATATCATCATTCATTTGGAACAAGAAGAACCCACGCATCCTGCAAAGGCCACGCCCACAAGGTGGACTGGCTCTGCCTAACCTTCTGTTCTATTATTGGTCAGCCAATATCAGGGTGCTGCTCCACTGGATGCATGACACTGATCATCTAGTGGTTCCAAGCTGGCTTCTCCTGGAGAGCTCGTCCTGTGGACGGGTGTCTCTGCGAGCATTGTTATGTGCCGAGATCCCTTCAGCCAGGCCAGTCTCTCACTATACCTCCAAACTCATTTTGGCCAATTTTGTCTGAACAAAATCCTGTTACAACGTGGCAACATCCGCTCTCTGGACCTGTGTGACATGGTCAACACAATGGAGGGAGGCAGGAATGGTGGAATTTAACACCTCCAGCCCCAACTCATCTATTTCCTTCACCAGGCTCACCAGAGATGTGGTTTCAGCCTCTTTTCATGCTTTAAGGAGGTTGAGATGATATACTTGTGCGACTCCTACCCTGTCTGACCTGATCACTTCATAGTCAATATCCCCCACTTGCCACTTGTTGAGTAAATTGGAACTAGAAGAAGGGAGAAACACAAGCACTCTATCTCCCAACGAAAATTGCCTGAGTGTAGCCCCTCTACTGAACAGGCGCTGCTGATGTTATTGGGCCTCGAGCAAATTCTCTTGCAATAACCTTCCCAAAATGTGCAGCTTTGCTCTAAGGTCCAGGACGTACTGAATCTTTATTTTAACCGGACTGGGACCTTCCCCCCGTGGAGGCCTGGTGCACGTTCTGCACTTCAAACCACAGAGGGTATAACCCGCGATCCCAATTGTGTTTATCCTCCCACCCAGTAATTCATACAGCTCTTTTAGTGTGCGAGACATGATGTGCCCTGGTCAGTCAGTATCTATTTTCGGATGCTGACTCAGGAGATGACCCGAAACAGTGCCTGCTTTATCGCAGATATCACGTTGCATTATCCACAAGAGCTAATGTCTTGATGCTCAATCATCCAGGAAAGCAAATCTCCAAAAAGTTGATTCTGTTCATCTGGACGTAGCGTTTTGTGGGAGAAACATTTCGTCACTCATCCAAGTGACTTCTTCAGTCTCAGCTGACTGCAGGTTTCCCCAATCTTATAAACAAGAGCTAATACAAAGCGACCACGTTTAAATGGCCTGATGAAGTGAAGCAGAGGGCCGAGGCAGAGGCAGTGCACCACCTGCAGCTCCTGCATGGTCACCATGTCGACCATCATCTGAGCCAACCCCTGCGCTGGCTGAGGGTCTGCAGGTTGGTCCACTGTAGTACTTTGGCCAGCCTTTCTACCACATCACCTCAGCACACACACCAGATGAACGTGTTTTCTCTTTTGTACTTTTTCTTATTCTTTTGTGACTGTACATTTACTTGGAGCTGTCCACTCTGGCCTGCCCAGCACTTTCTCTGCCTTGGACCAATCCGCCTCCTCCAGGCTCCAGCACCTACTAAAATAAACAAGTCTCTTGTGAACAAAATGGATGAGCTAAAACTACAGGTGGAAGACAGTCAAGTGCAGACCCTTTGTCCTGCACTGTGAGATAGCTATTCTAGCTATTCAAGGGCATGTTCATAGCTCCCCACATAGCAAGCAGGTCTGGCCCGGATCTGGTGTCAAGCCAGCAATGCTGGCTGACTTCCAGCATTGTAAGTGGTATGTCATCCAGATATGGGCCAGGCCTGGCATAGATGGCACTGTCTATGTGATGGCATGCCACATCTGGCTTAATTGGGGTTTGGTTTATGTGGCCCTGGCTCATAGAAAACAGGTCTGGCCCAGATCTGGCATCAAGCTGGCACTTCTGACTGACTGGTGTCATGTATATCATGTATGTCATGTATGTATGTCTGATTCCAATTCAATTTTATTTTCTTTTTAAAGGCAATCTGTTATCTTCATAGGAACATGTCTCAGTGTTGTTAGACAACAATGGCACACAGCGCCATACAAACTACTGGGTACCATTTTCAGTTGCTGCAAAGAAATTTCAGAAAAATGGACCATCCTGCGTCTACTGTTTTCAATTTGCGTATCAGGGTGTCTTAATTTAATAATAATAATAATAATAATAATAATAATAATAATAATAACTTTATTTATAAAGCGCTTTCAAACAAAGTGCTGCACAACTAAAGAGATAAATAAAATAAAAGCGATACATAGCAACACAGATAAGAGACACAATACAAGTTAAAAACAATACAAATGTAAAAACTAAAAGCCACAGAATTAAGACATGTAGGATGAACAAATGTGTCTTCAGCTTAGCTGTAAAAACCTCCACAGAGCAGCCTGCCGAATATCTTGAGGGAGGTTGTTCCACAGAAACGGGCACGAAAAGAAAAAGCTCTCCAACTGTCTTTTCTTACCCCTTGGTAAACTGATCATTTTTATTTCCATCAAACAGTGTGGCATCCTTTTGTTCCTGTCACGGTCTGGCTAGGGCAGACCGTATGTTGCAGGGAAGGACTCAAGCGCAGACCGAAATGAGATATGAATAACAAAACAAGCCGTTTATTAAGGCAAGAAACGAGGGTACAAAATAATAGGGAATCGATGAAAACTAAACAATGACCTAAACTGGGTGAACTAAAACAAAACATAGAAAACTTTAAACATAACAAACTGACAGGGATACCTGGAGCGGAGACATAGGAAACAACGGAGCAGTACAACGGACGACCTGACAAAGAATGACTGAGAACACACAGACTAAATGGACACAGGAGGATAATGAGGGAAGTGGCAGCACCTGGGGAACCCAGCTGACACATGAACATAATTACGTCACAGTGGGAGAGTAACTGAACATGATGAACACAGACACACCAGACCTCTTCACAATAAAACAGGAAACAGTGAGATATAGACATGACAACCTGAACTGACAACATAAGCCACAGGCATGAAATACATGAGAGACTTAACATAGTGGAAACACGAGGGGAAAATAACTAGAAACACCTAGGCATGAAAACGATGAACTTAGGAAACCTGAAGGCTACATAAACTAACATAAAACGCTGGGTCAGCAGACCCAGGATCATGACAGTTCCTAACACATATATCAGTACATATATCCAGCATGATTTTTTTCCCCATTCAAATCTGATGTGTTTGTATACTTTTATCCACTCTTTGTGTCAGTTTAGGGATAATACTTGGTGCTGTTTAGGAAAGGATCGTGATCGTGAATAGAATGATCTCGATGAACAAAGATAATCTCAATATAGGTCAAATGTGATATTTGTGGGTCCTGAACATGTGCCCTGCGGAGTTGCAGTAGCTCAGGAGGAAGAGTCATCTTCTATGTCATGTCATCTACTAATCAGAAGGTTGGTGGTTCCATGATCCCATACCTAATATCCCTGGACAAGACACTGACCCCAGTTAGTCAGACATAAATGCAGATTAAGGGTTAAAACTGTTGCGCTCGTGTTGTTTCCTGGAACAAGTTGCCCCTCCCTGAACCTAGTTTAACAGGAAGTTGTTTCCGCCCAGTTTTCAAGATATAATTGAATTCTATTCAATTATTTGTGCATCGGTGCCAAAGTCAAAGACAGAATAAATCATTTTAAGTTTTAACATTTTCATTGGATGAATTTTGGGTTTCTCCCCCACACTTTTAACTGTGTGAAAGACAAAGTGCTTAGTTAACTGGTTACCTGACTGTTATCTGCTTGATGGGAAGGTCCTCAGAGTCAAGAGCCTTTACTCTTACATAGTTATAGTTTTGTTTTGCTCTGCTCTCCCTCAGGATCTTCACATCCTGTCACTGCCTTGCTCAAGTAAGCCCCCCTTTTAACATATTTCCTCCTATTTTCTCCCCCCTGCCTTTTTTTCCTGTCCTAGAGCCAAGAGAGCCAAAAAAGTGAGCACTTAAACATAAACATTTCCTTGTGCATCTGGAGCAGAAAAACATATGTTCAGCTTCACCAGGGTTCATGCTCATACGGTCACTGACCTGCACATGAACCTTTAGAGCAGTTCCCATAAATTCTGCAGTGTAGACCGACTTACTCTGACTTTCACATGTGCTTTCCATTTCCTCCCTACTGGAATAGGATATGGTCTTATCTTTGTGCGTGTGTATGAGTGTGCGATAGAGTTGATAAGAATGGTTACAGATAAAACAAAACAAAGAGTATTTTAGTTTAGTAAAAACAACAACAACAACAACATTCCTCTGAATGCTTTTGTTGAAAAACATCAGATTGAATCCAACTTTAGTCAAATGTTTAGTAGTCCCACCTTGGAGCCATAGCAGTGCAGCTTACAGTGTTTACATCACAGCTTGTGTTGCAGTCCATCATCAGGAAGAAAACCAGAGAATCATATTTGGGAGCATTTTGACATATTACTGCAAAATTCCTGTTTTTCTTTGTTTTGGTTTGATGTCATAGTTTACCACAACTCTGTAAAGAAACTGAGTTATGAAAAGTTT
This sequence comes from Haplochromis burtoni, assembly GCF_018398535.1. Lineage (NCBI taxonomy): Eukaryota > Metazoa > Chordata > Actinopteri > Cichliformes > Cichlidae > Haplochromis > Haplochromis burtoni. The sequence continues at coordinate 11,023 of NW_024583050.1, forward strand.
AGGTTTAATTTTCATATTCATATTTAGGTTAAACTTTTTACTAAAAATTCAAATCCACTTTGATTTATTTATGCAAACAGTTTTTTGTTGTTTTTCTTAATAATTTATTTTATTTCATTTTCAGTATATAATGTTTTCAGAAAACTTTAAATATGAATAAAAGGAGGAAATAAAAATCATCATTCAGTTTGATTTATTTTTATTAAATACTAGCTCACCTTGTCGAAACCAAGTTCATTTTCTTCCAGAGATTTCCATCCACAAACTACTTGAATATTAACACCAAACATTTCCCTTTGAACGTCACAATCAGTGAGTGTTTTCTGCTGTGGAAATTGTGTTTTTTAAAGATACCGTATAAGTTTACAGTTGGGCTGTTGTCATAACTCTATTTGTTCCTATTTGGGTTTATCATGTGTGATCTTTCAGAGTCTTATATAAACTTTACCTCTTGACTGTGTTGTTTATACTGACTACCCTGAATCCTGCCTGCAATGATTTTTGAATATCTGGATTTTGCTCTACCTCCAAGGTTTCTGCATTTGGGTTTTTGGGTCTAGTGATTATAATTATTTTTTAGTATTCAGTGATAAATGTAACTATATCAAAGACATGCAAGCGGTAAAACAAAACAAAACAATGAAAGCAAATCCTTTAATTCATATAAAATCATAACTGAAAGTAGGTGAAACAAATCAGAAACTGTGCAGGCAAATAAATGTAACATTTTATAACCATACATATTCACAGTTCCATTTTGGTGGCTCTTGCTTGCAAACATTATCAGTAGAAAAGTCATGTATGTAAATGCTAGTCGTCTAGCTTGAGAAATTATTTGACCAGCTGATGTAACTCGTAATACTGACATATAATGTCAAATGGTAGCATATTTAACCATTAGTAAATCATGTTACCATGTAACAAAACAAAACTGTATAACTAACATTTGCCTTATTGCAATAATAGCTAGTTAGCCAGCAAGCTGTAATTTGTAGACCAGCTTAGAATAAGACATCTGGCATTGGGAGATTCATCGTGTTAGAGTCAACTTTGTTATTATACTCGTAATTAGATATAGAGTATAGACACTGGTCTTACTGTATAGGACACGTGATCTACTGTACATGCAAAGGCCTATTACAGCCTAACAGGATAGTCTCTTATGTTTCATCACCGTTTTGCATGATGCAAGCTGCAACCAAATGCAAACTGCAATGAATGAAGGTTGTGCAAAACTCTTTTCAATACATTTGAAAAACATGACATAAGCTGGGTGGTCAGGTCTAACTCCTGGTAGATGTGTAAAAAAAAGTGACTAAATGTGTCTTTAGAGAAAAATTATGAATATTATATAAAATGCTGCCTGGTGCACCTTTACCTTTAGAAACAGCTTTCTTATACACTTTATTGGCCTTCATGATTATTACTTAAGGCCAAGCACGTGTGAGTTTGTCAGGCCTCAGAAGCTCCACAACATAATGCAAAAAAATTTAAATTAAATTTAAAAAATTAAAATAAATTAAATAAAAATCAGTTCTAGTCATTAAAATTCATGACTCCATCAAAGCCATGGTAGCTGAATGGCTCCAGGTTGGGGCTGCAGGTGTCACGAGTGAGGCAAGCCATCCTGTTGTGCTCACAGCTGTCCTCGCTGCCTGGCTCAAAGTACACCGAATCCGCAGAGTGGATGGATGGATCCTCATCAAAGTAGTTGTGGGGCCTCAGCAGGACCCCACCCCCATTACCCACCGTTACGGTGTTGGGGATATCCTCGGCATGAGGGATGTGGAGGAATCCGGTGGTCACCCAGGCAACAAGGTCCTGCAGACAAATCACGGTTAAGTAAATAATCGAGTGCCGTTATATTGTGTTGGTGTTTAGTTTATCAGACATACCTCGTCTTCTATGCTTTCATTGTCTTCAATGTACTTGCTGAAGTCAACAGCTGGAGTCCAGATGTTGTTCTGATTGTACAGATTGCTGCTGGTCTGCTCTACATCCTTATGCTTGGTAACAGCAACCTTATACCTGCAGGCAAACATGCGTGGACTCCATCTTAAGAAAACCCGATATTAGCTGCATGTTCAAAGTGACATTATGTCACGTTTAGTGGCAAATCTGGACCCAAAATATGACTTGCAGGCAAAATAAAAAAAAAAATCTGGTGAAAATTCCAAACAGCAAAATAAGAAACTCCAGTGATCCACATGTGGCGATTAATACTCGGGAAAACAAACAGTATGAAAAACTGATGGCTCAAAATACACATGAGGTAATTAGGGAGAGTCCCCAGAGGAGCCAGCAAGCGCCCAGCACAGCCCAGCCAATGAAACAGATGGTATTAAACATGATTTGGCTGATGTTTCTTTGGGTAAGAGGGTCTAACAGAAGAGAGATGATACATACACATGGCATCCTTACAAAACATGATGTCATGCAGTAGATATACTTACCCCAGAGTAGCAATAATATGCAATAGATGCGAGAATGTAGTGCTAACATTGAGCAAACAAAAAACCGCAGACTTGGATTCAAACGTGCAAAACAGAAAAACTCAAGTTCAAAGGCCAAAGCACTGGGTCATGACATATTAACTTGGGTATATATAAAAAAATAAAATCAATACTACACACCTGTCCAAGCCCACCTGTTCCATTACTCAAATGACCTGTTTCACTAGCGTTATTTCTTTAAGATGAAGTAGACATTTACAATGAGTCAAATTTAATGTGCGTGTTTTGATTTGTTGTTTTTTAATTTTGCTATCATTCAGTCCTACCTGGCCCAGGACATCGCCTTCTCCTCTGTCTCGCTCTCTGGAAGGTGGTCCCCAGCAAAGCTATACACCTGCAGCCTGTATGAGCGCTGATGGCCCCACCTGTTGGTCTTGTTGCTGGCAATGTGCAGGTATCGTGGTGTCTTGGTGTCATAACGCAAGGCAGCTTCCTGCAAAGGTGTCACGGTCATTAGTCTATTTTTAAGTGAAAACAAGTGACTCCTGGTAATCTCCTGCATGATTAGTGGTTAAGTCTGGCGTCTTCTGACTGATCCAGTACAAAGATCTTAAAGCTTATGGTCACTTTTATTTATTGACCTGATTACATGGTTTTCTAGAAAACCATAAAAAAGAGACTAAAGGAAACACTCTGCTCTAGCCTGGTTACTGACACTTGTGCTGATACCTACTGATACACCGGTTCCTTTAGAGAACTGGCCTGAAAAATGACACAACCTTACAGTATTAAACAAAGTCAGTGGAAATGAATGAATCCAGTTCCACAGTCTAAGACTTAAAGGCAACAGGCTTAAGCTGGTTAAGACTAAAGCTTCTTCACAAAGAAAGATGCCACCTAGCTCATGCACTTGACAGAACTTAAAGGGTTGAAAAATATGGAGAAAACCTGCTCATTGCCATAGTACATTCACATGAGAGTGCAGTCACAGCCCATTTCTATCCCTATATGTGCAAACTTTATCTATTTAAGTTAAACATTCACTACATTCTGACAAGTTTGCTCTGTATGCGTCTCACATGGGTGGCACAAAAGGAAGACGGTTCTGGATTCTGGATTTGAGTGTTCCTGAAACATTGTTGACTGTATGGTGGAGGCAGACGTGGGATATAGAGTGCTTAACAAGACTAAAGGCCCATTTTCAAATTTGTAATAAGCATTAAAAAAAATAAAAAGGGATAAACATATATATTGTTTAAGGAACATGTTCAGAGGTTCAAATCTGCTCATAATTATCATCATCATTATTATTATTATTATTATTATTATTATTATTATTATTATTATTATTATTATTATTAGTGTCTGCTGTCTTTGTAACTGTCTGTCCAACCCTGAATGAGTCCCAATCACACCTGTGTATCCTTTTGTGTTCTTTCACCTTTCTGGATCAACCCTGCCCGTTTTACACTAAGAACTACTAAGTACCTTTTTTTCACCTGTTTATTTTGTGCATAAGTCTGGAATCAGGTTATTCCAGTGGTCCCATCATTCATCCAGTGATTCTCCAGTGGAGACTCACTGGGGTTGGCTCAACTTCAACTTCACCGAGCAGAACAAGAGCTTGTGTTGTTAATAGCAGTATAACACAGAGTCTGTGCAGGTGATGGGAAACTGTAGCAGGATGATATTTAAGTGTGGTTACACGTCCACCATAACATTTTCTTTCATTACTGGTGTTGTCTTTCCCTCTCTTTTCTCTTTAAATGAGAAAACAAAACATTAAATCTTCTAGTTTTAAGAGTGTGGAAATGTATTTCATTTGTACTATAAAAGTGTGACATGGGTTTCTCTCAGTGTGCGGTCTACAAGCATGCTTTCATACTCAATATCCACTATTTCTGGCAATGCATCTTTGAGAACTGTTGGTGAGGAAGCTAGGCATCAGCATTTCATGCACTCTGAAAAAATGCCTTTGAATTCTAAGTGCTGTAGTCTAAAACCATATTTAGCCAATCAAATACAGTCCACCAACTGCCAATAAGGATGACCGTTTAATGTAAGAAGAATGGCGTTGGAAACCCAGAGGAAACCATGGAAAGGAAATGAGATTCTAACCCAGCACCTTGTTGCCCGCTGCATCACACTGCTGCTACATTTCCTGACCCGTGTGCGCTGCTGTTTCTATTCTCTGCAGGTTATGAAAAATGCAACTGAATAAAAATGAAGAAGACCTTTTCTGTTTTGAGCTGCTTCTCCACCAGCTTAGGGATCATGGCGTAGTGATCAGGCATCCATGGCAGTGACACATTCATGTACTCCATATCTTTGGTCTGGAATACATTCTTCACACCTGCAGAGGAAATGTGGCAAAATGTTGTTTTCTTTTCTGCATTTCTATGCTTCAGTGAATGTGTGGAAGGTGGTCTTTATGTTATTTACAAACGGAGGACACTCAGCGAGATGAGTGGCTGATGAATACATAGATGAGATTAAAAAGAATTACACAGGACTGGAACTGATTTCTTTAGGTAAGGATGCCTAGAAGCTTACATTGTGCATAAAAGCATCGTGGCTCCATAAGCAGCTGCAATGCTGAACATAAGCAGTAAAAAACAAATTGCCTTTGGTTGCAGTAAGAAACACCAGAGGAGATCTGTTTTCACTGTGGACTCTGTGGGCAATGTGTAAGTGCTGTGGAATGTATAGTAGGATTTGTGTCTGTGTGTGTGTTCCTGCTTGGCACACTTGTGCAAACAGCTTATTGCCTGTATGGATTTATATTTACATTTATCAAGTGTGACATATTTATTATGAGGCTGTAAACTAAAGGCTATAATACTATACACTGCACTATATATGATTTGATTTGGTTTATTTGTTTTTCTAAAATACAGAAAATTCTAATACGAAGTTGCTGTTTTGTTTTTGTAATTTTGGGGAATCGTCCTCCACATCTGGAATGTGACATCAGCTAAACATATAACATATAGCTTTTATTAAAAAGGATTTGTACTATTATTTCTCATATTTAAAGGGCTAACATTTACTCTGACCAGCAGAGAAAGTAAAGAGGACCGTGTGGAGTGGAAAAGGGGGACTTGTATCCAAATAATTTGGCCTTTGACAACAGACTTGTCTGCTTAATTTTGCAAAGCTTTACATTTACATCGGTTTTGTCACAAAATAAATAAATAAATCCCATTTAAATGTGTACGTCACTCACCAAGTATATCCAGGTCCACTTTAAAATTAATGAAGTGCGTGTGAATGTTGCCCAGGACATTTTCAGCCACCTGGTGTCCGTGTGTTTTACTCCCGGGAAGCAGGTAGGAAGAGGAGATGTAGCCGGTTGCGTGAACTTTGACCTCCACTGATCCGCTCTGGTAAAAGATGAAATCCCACATGTAGTCATAGTTCCCGATAGCCGTGATGGTCCTGAACACTAAAGCGCTGTTTGCCATTCCTCCAAAGTTGTTGTGGAAAAAGTCGGCGAAGTGCCTGCGCAGGGGCTGACCCATGTTGTGCTCAAAGATGCAGATAGAATTTCTAAACCTGACCGGGAGTGGGGCATCAATGTAGCGGTATGTGTCCACGTAGGTCGCCTGATAAGGACAATCTACTCCACGGACGAGCTCGTGGGCAAAGCGCCCAATGCCGATACTTGAATCTAGGAACTTGGTAATAATCATCCCTGGAGTCACTGAACCGTACACCGACATAGCCTCCTGTACGCTCAGTTCATACGCGATCCTTTCACCCTTGAAACGTACATCAAACACCTTCATGCCGGTGAGAGAGCTCAGTCCGAAAGCGAAGCTCCAGTCCAGGTACAGGACATGGTTGTTGCTGACGCTGTATCGCGCCCCCTCTGAGTAAAACTGCTGCGGGCCGATCTGCAGAGGCTTGCTCCTGGGCTTGAGAGAGCCATAGTCAGGCGACTCTTTATAAACGATTTTCTTAACTGACCCATTATCATATGCGCGTTGAAGTTCTTCTACAGAGTCAAAATATTTGCCGTTATAAAACAATTTCTCTATTCTCCACTGTGACATGTTTAGGCTTTCGTGGTTAAGCAGAATTTCGAAGCCCACCGGATGGATGTACATGCCACTCATATCCCTGAAGAAAGACACCCAGGTTTTTCTGTCCCCGGACCGAACTCCGCGAGGCATCTGCTCGAACGCGTTCAGCGTCTTTTTCTTGTCTACCCCAAAGCTTTCTCGAAGGAGTTTCTCTAACTTGGAGAAGATCTCGGTTTCAAAAAAACGAAAAACCAAGACGTACTCCCCAATGGTGACCGGACGCGCATTAATGGGGACATCCACCTGATACCTCTCTTTAGTCACATCTCTGTGGTATGTTGGGTTGTCGAGAGGTCCCACTACATATTCCTTGATATAGCCTTTTGCGCCGTGGAAAACCACTGCCGTCGCCTCTCTCACCGGTTTGGTGCCTTTCTCGTCCAGGTAAGCCAGCACCTCTGCTTTCTTTGGGAGCGACAGTTCTATTAAGAAGAGAAAGTTTTCAGATGGCTTTGTGATCTGGCTGGTGGATATAGCCAGGTCTTTTTGTTTGAGTAAATACTGCTGGACCTTCATATACTCCTCCCGGGTGAGGTCAGCGAACACAAGGGTGCGGTCGTCGTGTCTGCCTCGCAGCGGGTGGATGCGTTCACGGGAACATTTGGGTGCCCTGCTGGAGTGGATGCCGATGAGGACGATGTTCAGAATAAGGGAGAGAAGCCCTAAAAGGACCAGCGCCCATTTTGCCAAAGGGTTCATCTTTCCCTCTACCATCATGCGCGCTTGGAGCTAGAGCAGAGGAATGCGCTCTGGGTAGGAAGGACTGTTCACACAATCTAGAAGAGGAGAAACGACCCTCTTCAGTTTTCCCAGCCCCCTATGCACGGATCTGATTACCTCCAGCCCCTCTTTCCTTATTTCTTTGAGCTGCAATGAAACGGTTTCATCGACCTACTGTTCAAATCCTCCTACAAACAAGACTATTTTATGCACGATGTCTGAGTAGATTTCACCATTTTACATGAAAAAAGGTTTTGCAGGTTTTGTTCTCAGTTTAATGATGAACATTGTACATAAGCTGCTAAATATGTAATTGCACACATTGAATGTGTAAGATATGAGCAATCATGTTTGCTACAGTAATGCTGTGTTTATAATTTTGTTTTGTTTTTTTTAGAAATATGCAAAATATGTTTGTATTGGTATATTTTATGACAGTAAACATAAGAAGACCACTGCCCACTTTTTTTAAACACATTTAAGTCAACAATCTAATTCAGCTGCCAAATAATAGAAACCAAATACTGAATTAGCTGAAACTTAAGTGAGATTAGCCAAACTCATCATTTTACTACCCCATAAAAAAGTACTGCTTATTACTTAATGTGATTAGTGTAACATTTTTACATGTAGAACTATTGTGTTCATTTGAACACCCAAAAATGTTTAGAAGAAATATATATATATATATATATATATATATATGGGTTTCTGAGTTTCACAGCTGGGGTGGACGAGGCTAAGCATCAGGCTTGTCCACCCCAGAGCTTCAAGAGCTTCAAATAGGCTATATTTATTATAAGTATCATTACTGCTAAAGGAGGCGAAGGAGTAAATAAACATTTGACACAATGAGCAAGATGCCATGCTGCTAGCGAGTCGGCTACGAGCTAAGCTAACGAAGCCCGATGATCCAGTGAGTGAGTACTGTAACTATAAGTAGTGAGTGAATACTCAGTGAGTAGATGAGGCACACAACGATTATACTATGAAATAAGAAGTTATCTATAGGTTTTCAATTAATTAATTGCTATGCAGATAAGCTACACAAAAACACCACATAGTGTTGGAACAGGAACATGAAATTTTACTCTACAGCAAAGAGAATGAACACCTGTGGTAATCAACTCACCTGCTTCTTATCTCATGATCAGTCAGCTCCCTTCAAATACTGAGGGCATTTCTTTAATTGACGCTTTAGTGTTAAACCAGTCGCAGAGCCTGCCCTGTTTTCCTCAAGGAAGATTTGTGTGTGAGTTGAAAAGAGAAGTCTGTTTCGCAATCAAGTTTAAAGATGGAGTGGAATCTGCCAGATCATCGGCTTGGATACTGTATGTAGAGACTGTGGATGTTTTCCCGTTTCTGTGTCTGTAAATATTTTTGGCATATCATTATAAATAGATTTACCAAACTGCATTCTGAGTCTGCGTTTGAGTTCTGCCTGCTCTTGGAGTATGACAAAAACCTGTTACCTTAATCATATGCCATCACTGCCTTTTATTTCACTATTAAAATTCAATAGACTAGGATAGGACAGGAATGTCTAACAAGTCCTTGTTGGTTGTGCAACTCCTCTTGGCAGAGCTCTGCCTTTTAAATGTATCTGTGACAGCAGCTGACCTGAGAACACCCTTCTCTGGTTGTCTGGGTGGCTATCATAAATATTTAAAAGTATGTTGACAGGACCAATAGAGCTGAACACAGAAATGTTTATAGGCTGCAAGATAATTAACTATAAAGTGCTTGCATATTTGACACATAGTAGTTATACAATGGCTCAGAGGCTTGGAACTTCAGCGTACTAATAAACATCCTAAACTAGTTTAGTGCTATCCAAAATGTTTTTCTCAGACTTGATATGAAGGTCACAGTCGTTATCACAAATGATTTTATTTGCACATTTTTATAACTCACATGTTAAGGTGTACATATCCAAATACATGTAGTATTTCTGGCCATGAAAGAGAGGCGAAATCACATGACAAATGTGCCAGTTTCACTCAGATCAGAGTGCCAAAGCCTTTGACCACTGACTCATCTAAATAACACCAGAGCATGTTTGTTCAGTGGTTAGTACTTTATAATAATATCACATAATTAAGCACTATTAAGAAGCTTTGTTAAGGTATTAGTAAGGCATTGGCAAGTGCTTATTTACATATGCACAGCATGTCTTTATCCTGTCTTCCTTCTCTCACCCCAACCGGTCACAGCAGATGGCCCCGCCCCTCCCTGAGCCTGGTTCTGCCGGAGGTTTCTTCCTGTTGAAAGGGAGTTTTTCCTTCCCACTGTCGCCAAAGTGCTTGCTCATAGGGGGTCATATGATTGTTGGGTTTTTCTCTGTATGTATTATTGTAGGATCTACTGTACAATATAAAGCACCTTGTTGTTGTCATTTGGAGCTGTATAATTAAGTTAAACTGAAATGAATTGATATTTATAAATGACATTAGGAGGAGTAATAAGGCACGCGCACACACACACACAGACTCAGAACAGACCTCTGCAAACACAGTCATGTCAGAGGAGGATGTAGAAGCCTGTGGTGCCTCAGTAAAGTTTGGGGAGGGAGTAGATGACTCTGAGGATTTGGATGATCCTCAGCAGCAGTCATGTCAGCTGAGGTAAATGTGCCTGCTGCATCAGAAGAAGCTCCAAGATACATCAGTAATGCCCATGGGATGTTTATACAAAAGATAATTCTTTTTAAATGTAGGCTGGAAGAAATTACATGGGTAGATATATCAGGTCTACACATTAACCACACAACAGAAATGCAAATTATCCAAAGATATTGATATGTCCAAATATGATCTAACAGCTGCAATTAAACATAGCTAGACATTTAACAGTTAATCTGGAAGAATTTGAGGCAATTTGGACATATCTTTGTGTTAAAACAGCAAACTAAAAAACACTTTAATGTTACCAGAAAACATTGGGTACAAGGTAACAAAAAAAGCTAGCTCTTATAAATTGTAAATGCACACATGCACACAAAAACATGCACACAAAAATTGGTAAGTTGTTAACAGCAGCTGGACATACTACAGCAAGGCCACGCTGCAGGCCCTCATCGCATCTGTTACAGGGTCCAGAAGTCCTGCCCTGCCCACCTTTCTGGCTTTCTGCAGCATCTTTTCACTCTTAGTCTGCTGCTGGATATTTAGTTCCAGTAACAAAGAAAGCCAGGTCTATACTACAGGCTTTAAAGGTGGCAGTAATTAAGCCATTACTTAAAAAGCCATGGCTTGACCCAGTTGTCTTAGATAATTGTACGCCAATCTTAAACCTTCCATTTATCTAGGAAATTCTTGAATTGGTTGTTGTAAAATTCTCCTATACTGGCTTCTCGTCATTGTCAGCCAGCCAGCTTAACAGCTCTCCTTGTTAAATCCAGAATCACATTTAAAATCCTGCTCCTCACATACAAGGTCTTGAATAATCAGGCCCCATCTTACCTTAACAACCTTGTAGTACCATATGACCCAAATAGAGCACTTCACTCTCAGACTGTTGGCTTACTTGAGGTTCCTAGGATATTTAAAAGTTGTATGATAGCCAGAGCCTTCAGCTTCCAGGCCCCATTTCTGCAGAACCAGCTCCAGCTTGGATTTTGGAGATAGACACCCTGCCTACTTTTTAAATTATGCTTAATACTTTTCTTTTGAAAGAAAAGGCAAAGCTTATAGTTGGGCTGGATCAGGTGACCCTGAATCCAACTAGGCCAATCCAAATGACAGACTGGACCAAAAGTGAGTCTGTGACACGGCAGACCCAAGCTCAGATTCTTTAACCACCAGAATTTGGAGGCATTTGACTGAGTGAGGGACAGGAGGTCACTGAACAAGCTACTCTCCATCATGGACGACTCATCATACCCACTCCACTCCAAACTACAGAGGCAGCAGATCTCTTTCAGACTCATTCAACCCTGCTGGCATTAAGAATGTTTCAGAAAATTCTTCCTACTGTTCTCTGTAAAGCAGTACAATAACTCTACATATGACTCTACATATATTTCTGTATTACATAAAACTGTTTTCATTAGATTCATAGTGTAATTATTATTTATAAATGCAATTTGCACTCCTCTTAAAAAATGTAAGCCTTACTTTTAGTGTTCCATCTATCCACTCGCTTATCCTTTTTCAGGGTCGCGGGGGGGCTGGAGCCTATCCCAGCTGTCTTAGGGCGAGAGGCGGGGTACACCTTGGACAGGTCACCAGTCTGTCACAGGGCGAACTCATAGACATAGACAACTATTTGCGGTCATATTCACTCCTGCATTCAAACCTATTGGCAATTTAGAGTTTTCAATTACATGTCTTTGGACTGTGGAAGGAAGTAGGAGACACCCATGCAAACACGGGTAGAACATACAAACTCCAGAAACACAAAAAGCCCCTGGCCTGATGATGGAATTGAACTAAGGACCTTGCTGTGAGGAAACAGTGCTAACCATTATGCCACCGTGCTTTTTAACCTGTTTTTTAATCAAATTAATTTTTACTTTTCTTTGTTTTTTATCACTATTGTGTAAATAAATATTGGCTCATAAATTGAACCAGAGGTGGGGGACTGGAGCATGGCAGCTAATGTCTAGTGATCACACTGAGGGGAGAGGAGAAAGGGGTTAGTGTGGTAATGGCTGCTAAGTCCAGGAGATGGTGAATATAACTAAACTGACTGCAGGGGGAGAGAGATGAGTTTTAAGGGGAGGTGATGTCAGTCCAGGTGAGTAGAATGGTACGACAGAGCTGACCTGAGTTTAAGCAGGGTGTCAAGGCCTGTGGCTGACATCAGCTAAAGGTTGCCAGAGCAGGAAGCCTGGAACAGCAAGAAGGGGAAGGAGTGCCTGGCAAGCTGGTGGGTCGTTGACTTATTTTGTTATTACCTCCTGGGCCATTTTTTAACCTCTGTCTGGAATGCGCCCAGCTGCAGTGGTTGCATTGTATGAAGAATACCAATGTCTGGGTCACCCAGTGGTATCTTGCTTTGCTGTGTGAGTCAAGCAGGTTAGGACCCAATATGCAAGACTCAAAGGCTGAATTGAACTCAAAAAGCAGCTTTAATGTTGGCAAATATGAAATACAAGTCCAAAAAAAATCTAGCCGTTCAGGAGACTAGCCACGAGGCTAGCAGTGCACACGAAGCAGTTAAGGAGGCTGGCTGCAGGGCCAGCGGTGAGATCGAGCAGTTCAGGAGGTGGGCCGCGGGGCTAGCAGCACTTCAAGGCTGACTGCCAGAGGCAACAGTACACCTCGGTCGTCTTGGTTGGCGGCGGGAACCCTCGGGTGATGAAACACGGAAATCTAGCCCAGGAACAGGCTAGAGGTTCCATGTTGGTCTCATCTGACCAGAGCACCTTCTTCCACATGTTTGCTGTGTCCCCACATGGCTTGTGGCAAACTGCAAACGGGACTTCTTATGGTTTTCTGTTAACAATGGCTTTCTTCTTGCCACTCTTCCATAAAGGCCAACTTTGTGCAGTGCACGACTAATAGTTGTCCTATGGACAGATTCCCCCACCTGAGCTGTAGATCTCTGCAGCTCGTCCAGAGTCACCATGGGCCTCGTGGCTGCATTTCTGATCAGCGCTCTCCTTGTTCTGCTGTGAGTTTAGGTGGACGGCCTTGTGTTGGTAGGTTTACAGTTGTGCCATACTCCTTCCATTTCTGAATGATGGCTTGAACAGTGCTCCGTGGGATGTTCAAGGCTTGGGAAATCTTTTTGTAGCCTAAGCCTGCTTTAAATTTCTCAGTAACTTTATCCCTGACCTGTCTGCTGTGTTCTTTGGACTTCATGGTGTTGTTGCTCCCAATATTCTCTTAGACAACCTCTGAGGCCATCACAGAGCAGCTGTATTTGTACTGACATTAGATTGCACACAGGTGCACTCTGTTTAGTCATTAGCACTCATCAGGCAACGTCTATGTGCAACTGACTGCACTCAGACCAAAGGGGGCTGAATAATTACGCACACCCCACTTTGCAGTTATTTATTTGTAAAACATGTTTGGAGTCATGTCTGATTTTGGTTCCACTTCTCACGTGTGCACCACTTTGTGTTGGTCTTTCATGTGGAATTCCAATAAAATTGATTCATGTTTGTGGCTGTAATGTGACAAAATGTGGGAAAGTTCAAGGGGGCAAAATACTTTTGCAAGCCAACTGTATACCCTCACCATAGGAAAGGTGCAGGACCCCAGCTGCTGCCACCCAAGGAACAGGTACTGGTGCAGGAGATGACTGGGTCTCAGCTGCTCTTACCCTGGGAACTGGTGCGGGGACCCACCGGACACCAGCCACCTCCACTCGAAGAACGATATGGGCACAGAAGAAAACTGCACTCTGGCAACCCTGGGAGCAGAGACAGGGACTGGCTGGTCCTAGCCACCCTGACCTGGGGAACTGGAATGGATGCAGGGGAAGGCTGTGTCCGAGCTGCCCAATGAGCTGGCGTGAAACATCCACTTTCATCACTGGAGGATCAGGCGGGGCAAAAGCAGTAGTGGGATTCGGCACCGAGGACCCCTTCAGGACAGACAGGTCCACTAGTGGGGTAACTCGTGATCTAGGGCAGGGGTTTCAAACTCCAGTCCTCGAGAGTGGGTGTCCTGAAACTTTTCCATGTGTCCCTGCCGCAACACACCTGAATATAATTAGTAGCTCATTAGCAAGAGTATAGAACTTGACTGCAAGCTGATGGGACAACCCCTAAACTTACTCAAGAAAATTTAAGTAAATGTAAGTGTTTGGAAAAGTCTACTTCTACTTTTATTGCACCATGTTCATTCACTCATGAGCTGCTGTAACAGGAATCAAATGGCTGAATTGCCACCTCAGCTTGAAGTCAAATTCTATAGTCTTTTGTTCCATAGAGAGTTTTCTGGACTCCACTCAAACAGACACAAAGCAAGTGGACAGCCTCATTTCGCTCTTTTGTCCATAGCAGGCCGACACGAGTCGCACGCCAGGCCGTGAAAACCAGATGAGAGACAAACCTTTGCGCCCAGGGTGGTACAAAACTCTTTCCACACACGTGAGGTGAACTGAGGTCCCTTGTCAAAGACAATATCCTCTGGGATACCAAGGAGTCTGAACACATGTGTGGTGAGCAGGCGGGCTGTTGCCAAGGCGGTCGGAAGCTTTGAGAGGGCAATAAAGTGTGCAGCCTTGGAAAGACGATCGACAATGGTTAGTACAGTTGTGTTACCTGCAGAGGGTGGCAGCCCCATGATGAAATCCAGGGTGATGTGGGCCAGGCCGGCCAGGCGTGGGAAGTAGCTGCAGTAATCCAGACAGCAGTCGGTTGAGAAGTTTATTTCAGGCGTGAGTTGAGGGATTTCGGCAGCCGGATGTATTCCAGGTGTTTGTGGTCCCTCCAGACAATAAACAGATGCTCAGTGCCCTCCAGCCAGTGCCTCCATTCCTCTAGGGTGAGTTTTATGGCTAGCATTTCTCAATCCCTGACATCACAATTTCACTCTGTAGGGGAGAGACGCTGTGAGAAAAAGGCACTTGGGTGGAGTTCACCTTCAAACAGCCGAGACAGGACCTGATTCTCCTCCTCATTCTGACACATCCACCTCTACCACAAACTGTTGACTGAGATTAGGTTGTCGGAGGATGGGAGCTGTGGCAAACCGCTCCTTTAGACTGGAAAAAAACCACCTGAGCTGGCTGGTTCCACTGGAATGACTTTAGGTGAAATTAGTTTTGTGAGAGGCAGAGCAATTCTACTGAAATCTAGGAAGCCTGTAGACCAGGACCACCCGACATAGGAACAGTTTCTTTCCCCTCGCCATCTCCCTCCTAAACAGTTGACCTGTCACACTGCTCCCACTGCCAGACTGCAACTGCACCTTATGTACATTCTGTAGTATTCATTCCACCTCATTCATTTCTGTATTTTATGTATATAAGTTTAGATTAGTTATTTATAGTTGGTTTACACAGCTTTGTGTATGTATGTGTAATGTGTATATAGTGTGTGTGTGTGTGTGTGTGTGTGTGTGTGTGTGTGTGTGTGTGTGTGTGTGTGTGTGTGTGTGTGTGTGATTCTGATAACGGTAAAAATGAGCAAATCTGAGGAAGCGCTGGAGTTGCTGGCAATTGGGAGGTTTGGGCCAGTCCAGCACTGCTAGAACTTTCACCAGGTCGGGTTTTAGGTTACCTTGTATTATGATGAAAATATACTTTTTTCTCCCCCTTCACAAAAAGTCTATTTTCAAGGCACTGAAGGACCTATCTCACGTGAATCTCGTGCTCTGCCACAGTCTTGAAAAAGATGAGAATAATATCTAAGTAAACAAAAACACACCGCTTAATGAAATCCCTGAGAACATGATTGACAAGGGCCAGAAATACAGCAGGGGCATTAGTCAGTCCAAAAGGCATTACCAGATCGTTGTGTCCTGTAATGACTATACCATATTGCACCACTAGAGGGTGGTGTTGTGAAATAAGGGTAAAGTGCAGTCGGGAAAATGTAGAGTTAGAATATAGTTAAGATGGCTAACTGATAACTCGATGTGTCTCCCTGTTACCTCTACGATGTGAAGTTATATGGTGCATTCATTAAAGAGCACTGTTCCTTGATCAGGACTGGTTTATTACCGGCCGCTGCTACACGGATACTCAAAGTGACCTAAATGGGAGTTAAATGCTGTCTTCCACTCATCTCCTCTTCTAATTCTCACTAAATGGTAAGCATTACGGAGGTCGAGTTTACTGAAGATTGTCGCCCCCTGGAGCAGCTCAAACGCAGAAGCGAGGAGAGGTGGAGGATATTTGTTCCTGACGGTGATTTTATTAAGCCCACGGTAATCAATGCTTGGTCGGAGTGTTTTATTTTTTTTCTCCACAAAGAAGAACCCTGCTGCCACTGGGGAAGATGACGGTCGGATGATGCCTGCAGCTAATTTCTCAGTAATGTATTTTCCCATTGCCTCTCTCCTGGGTTGAGGGAGGCTATACAGGCGGCCTGAGGGACTCGGCACTCCCGGATCTATGGCTTAATCATAGGGCCGATGAGGAAGAAG
The DNA here is from genome assembly GCF_018398535.1 of Haplochromis burtoni. Lineage (NCBI taxonomy): Eukaryota > Metazoa > Chordata > Actinopteri > Cichliformes > Cichlidae > Haplochromis > Haplochromis burtoni. The sequence goes on from NW_024583050.1 coordinate 27,328, forward strand.
CAAACATGCCTGGTCCTTTCTAAACACCTCCGGCAGATCGTGATTGGCAGAGGGAGTTGCGTTGGTGCTCCACCGGGGAGAATGGTGAACGCCCGAGCTGCATAGGTTGCTCCCCTTCCCACCTTCACTGTACTCACGTGTTGCCCGAGGTTGGGGTGAGGTCTCCATTGGCACCATTGGCTCTCGGAGAGAGCAAATTCGCATCTTCGGTGCGCCTGCAGCCAATTATCCACCTGGATCCAAAGTGTCATAATAGCATCTAGGGAAGTAGGCAGTTCACACATAATTAGTTCATCCTTTAGTTCCTCATTAACATTATTAAACAAGGCACTCTTTAACATTTCTTGTCCCCACTCTGTTTCCTCCGCCAAGGTCCAAATCTCAATGGAAAAACTGGAAATGCTGTGCTTACCTTGCTTGAGGTTAAGTAGGCGGTGACCAGCTGCTTCAGCACTGGACCCCTTATCAAACACGGCTCCGAACTTAGATACAAATAGTCAGCATATGAAATTACAGGATTTGAGCGCACCACAGCCTGAGCCCATGTCAGAGCATGGTCCCTCAGCAACTGAATAAAACAAGCAATTATAACTCCCTCACTCGAGAATGCATGCTCCATTGCCAGAACTGAAGCTAGCACTGCATCAGGGATCCAGCTCATTTCCCCAGCTCCCCTGAGAAAGCCTCTGGTCTAGGTAGATGTTTGTGAAACGGCACAGGAATGAAAGTAGGTGATGGTGCACTTACTGTAGCTGCTGGTGATGTTTCAGGGGTTGTGCTGGAAGGTGGTCCTTCTGCTAGTGGGGTTTGCTGTGCAGCCACCTGAGTTAGGGCCGCAACGTCTCCACTGAGCTGAACGAGCATTTGTTCGTGGCATTGTAACAACACTTCCAGAGTGACAGGGATGAGGAAAGAGGGGGATGAGTCAGCTGAGTCCATGATTTTGGCTGGACTATTCTGTCACAGCGGAACAGGATGGACTCAAGCGCAGAATCACAAGAAACATTTCTTTACTGACACAACACCGAGTGCACTGTATACAATTGGGGGAGAGGGTGTCCAGGGATCCACTGGTGTCGGGAGAACAGAGCTTTTACTCTTGCACACAGCTCCACACACTCACTGTCGATCTGCTTGCTTCTCACGGGAAACTTTCCTCCTCGCACACACCGCTCTCAAACTGCCACACTCCCTTACAGGTTCCGGGAAACAATCAGTCTTTTATTTACCATGTCCAGTTGGTCCAAAGTGCAGCTGCTCATCTGCTGACTGGTACAAAATGGAAGGCGCATATAACCCCAGTGTTGGTCTCGTTACACTGGCTTCCTGTTCCTTACAGGATCCAATTTGTTTCTATAGTTGTTTTTATTGCCTGACTCTATTATTCCTTCTTAGAACTTTTTTTAGAAGTCAGAATTTTTATTGTCATTGCACAGTTGCTTGCACAGTGAAATCAGGTAGCAAGACCACAAAAGTTCAAAAGTAGAGAAAACAACATACAAAAAAAGAAAAATAATATAAGAACACTATATAGGCTATATACATGATGTTTGGGGCTGTCTACAAGGGCATTGTAAAAAATATAATAAATAATAAAGAAGGAAGGAAGATAGGGATGGAAATTGAACATCTGCAGAAATATTGCTCAGGCAATGGCAGCAACGGAATAAATAGCAGCAACAGAATGATTGTAAGGGAGAGGTCTGCTCACACTCTTACTGTGCATCTATGGTTCTGACAGCACACTGGAAGACGCCTTTTATAATTGCTATAATGGCTCTGGAGAGACATCTGGAGCTGACAATAGAGTCCACGGAGGAGAGTGGACAGCTGACCATCTTCTCTGTTCTGATGACCCTCTGGAGTCTCTTCTTATTGGCTGTTGTGCAACCAGCGTACCACACAGCGATGGTGGGCACCAGAACACTCTTGATTGACACTGGTAGGTCAGTCTTCACTAGGGCTGATGTGTTTGTGGACCAAGAGAGGTCCTTGAAAATGTGAGTGCCGAGGAATTTAAAGGAGGACACCCTCTCCACATAGTCACCGTTTATGGAGAGGGGAGGGGGATCAGTTCTTGTTTTGTGGAAGTCCATGACCACTTCCTTGGTTTTCCTGGTGTTTAGGGTGAGGTGATTGTAGTTACACCATTCTGTCAGAAGCTGGACCTCATCTCTGTAGGCTGTGTCGTTATCATTGGTGATGGCCCCATCACAGTGGTGTCATCTGCAAATTTGATGATGATGTCGCAGGGATGCGAGGGGTGCAGTCATTGGTGTAGTCGGTGTATAGGAGAGGAGTCAGCACACACCCCTGTGGGGAGTCAGTGCTGAGTGACAGGGAGGATGATCTCCGGTTGCCAACCTTGACTGATTGTGTGTGGGGTAAATTTACCAGCTTGGGTATAAGAATGTTTGGGATGATGGTATCAAAAGCCCAGCTGAAATCAATGCAGAGTCCCAGGATTCTCCAGCAGAGCAGAGTGGAGGGCAGTGGAAATTGCACCCTCGGTGGACCTGTTTCCCTTATAGGCAAACTGGTGGGGGTCAAAGCTGGGTGTGAGACAGTACTTCATGTGTTTATTGTCTTTTATATTTTATTGCATCATTGTTGTGCATTTTACTTGTTTTAGCTGCATTTTAGTTTGTAAAGCACTTTGAGCTGTTGGAAATGTGCATTAATAGTAAACCTACTTGACCTTGATCTAAACTTGACCTTGATTTAACTGGCAGAAATCCAGGAATACAAACAGGAGAAACACACAGAGATCGTGACACTGGGCGGAGGGAGACACAGATATACACAACAGTGAACCAGGGCAGAGAGGAAACACCTGGGGAACACAGCTGAGCATAATCTGATGGGATAAGGGAAGAACGTATCCCTGTGATGTGCCCCTCTGTCTTGTAGTGAACAGAAACTATTTTTTGGAGTGACACAAATCAGTTTTGTGGCATCTTATTGTAACGCCTGATTGTTCACTCATTTTAGTTTTAGTAGTTGATTTAAATGGTTGTACAAAAAAACACCTGAGGCTTTGGCTGCAGTTTTAGGTAAACAGGTGCATATATCTTTGCTGACTGCAAGGTTTGGAAACAAGTTTTTGGATTCACAATTTGTTTTTGCATGTCAAGTTATGAAAATCATTTGTTAAACATGTTTGTGGTTTTTACAGTAAAACAACCTTTTCCTCCTTGGATTTTATGATTTTTGTGAACTGTAAATTGTGAGGTGTGCTGAAAAGAAGGATGTCAAGCAAGGCAAGGTAAACAGTTTAAATGTGAAACATGAAAAGGTCGAATCAAAACTAATGAAAAACAGCCAATAAAAGTTTGGACGTCAGATCAGTTTGCAGTGGGCACGTGCCACTACGGATGTGAAAGTTTGCACCTTGATTGAAAAAATATTTTAAAATATATTAACAGTAAAAACACTGCTTAATTAAAAGTGTGTAACATGGTTAACCGTCAATATCTACATGGGAAGTTAATGGAAATTTAATGTAAGCAATTTAATGTGTTTGCGTTTCAAACATCAGCTCCTCACGTTTGCCAAGGTGCTTAGCAAAGGAAGACTAAGATATTCATTTCCTTGTTACTGCTACCTATGTTTCATAAAGTGCAGATCAAACAGTGAAAACTGTTTGTGCCTTGGACTCCAGCCACAGACCAGTGCTCGCTAAATGAACTTTGATATTCTTAGATGTTATGAAATTGAGATGAAATGAATAATGACTACACTGTTTTCCTGGAGATAAATACACAATTGCATACGTGTTCTCCTTAATGTGCTGACCTCTTTGCTGTAGTAACAAGAAAACAGGATGACCCGATGATCCATGGAGAGCAGCTGAACATACAGTACAGTTGGAGAGCACCTTATATGGCCATGGCCATGTGGACCAACGTTCACATTTTTTCTTCTCCTTCTAATAACTTCAGTGTCATAGATTCATAATGATATGGCTTTAATAGGCTCTGTGAAGTTTATTAATCTTTTTTCTTTGTCATGCTAGTGTAGTTTAGGGACACAGAATGCACTCTGCAATTCTCCCTGGTGCCTTTGATGCCTATGGGCCATATCGATACTTGTATCTGACCTCACATATGTGCAACTGTTACCATCTGGATTTGCAGATGTTTCTTTTTTGTATAAGAATTTTTTTTAAAGCAATAACCCGGGCAAATGTAGTTGTTGGTTGTTATGACCAGTGTTGGGGAAGTTACTTGAAAATCATAATTAGTTACTAATTACTGAATACCTATTTTTTGCCTGGTGCTGCAGGGGTGGGGTGGGGGTGGTCATTTTTTTATAACTCCAATTTTCTTGCAAGTTAGTCCACAACAGAGCAGAACAGCGGTGCCACTACATCTTCACTCGTCACAGAGTCACCAATATGGCAAAAAGACTGCACAGACCTAAGTTTGATTCTGTGCCAGTCGTTTCCTCTTCATGCTGTCCTCCCTAGTCTCGATGGTCCTTGCCAATAAACATGTCAAAATAAAAACCTTGAACTTTTTGTAAATTTGTGTTCGGTCAAAAATCTTTTACTGACCAATCAGCACCCATTCAGAGAATACTAGGGTTTTATGAGCTAAGCCAGACTCCTTGTAAGAAAACTTCAAGTTAAATATAATATTCATGCTGTATTTCAAAAAAACTAAACTAAAAAATACACACTGTAGAAAGTAAACAACAAAAGCAGCTACATGTTCATTCTGCTGCATGCTGCTCAGGCCTCGGTGTGTTTGGATGCAGTATAATATGCAGACTCTCCTGTAGCTAGGCCAACTGAATGAAAATGTGTTTATTTTTAAAGACAGTCAAGCTGTCTCTTTTGCACAATGATTGTGTAATTTTGGTCTAGTGGGAGTCATGCAGATTGCAATTTCTGACTGCAGCTACTCCAACAACAAGTGCTGCTCCTGGTGTTTACATTGATATGGCAATGATTTACCGCGATGCATCTAAGACCTCTCTTCAACAGCCTGTGCACTGCTTGGACAAATAGTGTTTATAGCACAGTGTTTACTCTTCTGGCATTCGAGCAGATGTTTGCTGCAGGAATTTGCTTCCATTCAGCCGCAGCATTAGTTATGCTGACATGCCTTTCTCATGGTCAGCATTCCAGTTCATTTCTTCCAAAAGCTGACAAGTTTTGCTTACTTCTTCCCATATAATATGGAAATTCATATATGTTATCAGATGAAAGGCAAATAAACATTTGCTACTTCTTTTAGTATATGAACCAATATTTTATGACACTGTTGACACTATAGTATATATATATAGTATGACACTATACTATGTTTTCTTCCTTTTCTTTGAGCTCAAATTGCCTTAATATCTCTACACAGCTAATAAAAGGCTCTTTCTTTCCACTTCATCACATGACCTTTCCTGTTCTTTGAGTCGAGTTAATGTTCTGACGACTGGTTTGTAAGCAGTCTTCAGTCTATCAGTTAGTGGTGATGTAAGTGTTTGGGCCCCTCACATCAAAGACCAGTCTGATTTTCAGCTGGAGTGTTTGACCCTATGTCCTTGGCTCAGACTCTATCACAACATTTAAATCTAATTACTGTCTCCTTTGCACTGGTCCTCCTCACCCTGAACCGGCAGTACAAGCACATCACAACAGAAATCAGGACAAGTATAGCGTTCATCCTCTAGTTCTGAAAGCTCTTGTGACTTTGCTTTAAGTCGCCTTTTAGCAGAAGTGGGTGGATGGTATTAAAGGCAGTGAAAAAATTAAAAAAACATGATTATCACAGTGCCACCAATACCAGGTGAAAGTGAGCACACCGCGACGTATAGATAACAGCATCAACCCCTCTAAGAAGCTGGCAAACAAACTAAACAGGGTCGAGAGCATGTTTCACCTGCGGACTAAGAACCAGTCTCTCCAGCAACTTTTTGACACAGGATGTGAAGTCATTAAGGTCAGTGTCTCTGTACGCATCCTGCATGTTTCCAAACTGAAAGTTCAAAAGTATATGGACGGTTTTGCAGTCCACTGCTGGAAAGTTGGCACAGCAGTCAAGACCGGTATGGTTTAAATCACCAGTGATGGTGATAGTGTCATTTGCACCTACATGCACGTCTGACAACAGTCCAAACTGACAACGTTTGATTTGAACTGTGTTTGAGAACTTTCAGAGTGGATGACCTATTTTTAAATTAACATGGCATTCATTTGTTAACAGCCGACGTGTAGTTTTCTTTTTTCAGAATCAGAATACTAAACGATGTGGTCACAGTTGCTCCAACACAGTAAGAACAGTAACTGACTAAACTAAATGAATGAATACAAAGTATTCAATAAAAGGAGATCATTAGAAAGAAATGACTATGATTTATTAATGTACAGAATTTAGAAAGAGGTACTGTCATCGAGCTCCAGGCCAACAGCATGAGGGACAGCTTGGTGTTCTCAGGTATGTCAGAGAAGGCAGAAGAAGATCACAATAGTGAGAGAAATCACCCAAACCCACCTAACACTCACCATCTGGGAGGCAAGCATCCAGCTGCATGGAGTCCCAGACCGATCGTGGCCAAATTTGAACACTTTAAACAAAAATAGTTGTTGACAAGCTGCGGCCATGAACCGAGAGGAACGGACTTCAGCTTCCCAAGGACATCCTGGTGCGATGCAAGGTCGTGTTCCCGTTCTGACAGAAGTTCATTGAAAGAAATTTCCGAGCTGTCATTGTGGTTGATAAGCTGTAGGTCAACAGGAAGCTTCATTGCAACCAAAACATCACGCCATGGCTGCAGTGAGTCAGGTGACCTCTATCTGCACAAATGCCTTTATTCTGATTCTATTTTTTCACTCTTCTTTCCCACTAATAGACATGTGTACTCTAATCTGCGTAGCATGTTTCTTACATTTTCTTTTTTCTTGTTATTTGGTCACTCTGGTTGCTTTAGTTCTCTTCTCACTTTTCATATCTCTTCTCTTTCTGTTTGTATTATGTCTGCTTTGCCTTTAGTGCTGCAATTTACCACATAACAACCCGTTCTCACTCCCAAAGCGTAACATTTTACGCTAGGTGACAAATCGTCACCATATTACGTTTTCGGCTACCCACCACGTTCCTAAATGACGACCTCGGAAAAAAGGGGAGTGAGAACGCTCTGCACATAAACATACCAGACTCTCTCTCTATCACACACACGTCAGGTTTGCTATCCTCGTGGGCACATCCCATTGACATAATGCTGTCCCCAGCCCCTAACCCTAACCATCAAAAATGAATGCTTTTTTTTTTCTTTTCTGCCTGTCCCGTTTGGCTCTTTTGCATCAGAATTGTTGTCTAAAGGCAAAGAAAGATGCCCAACGGATTTACTTTACCAAATGGACCATCCCAGCCTTGCCGCATTGGTCCATTTGATTGACCTTTGTTTTTATTGTTTATTTTATTTTATTTTCACTTGCTACACACGGGACAGACGTGACAGGGGGAAAGAAAAAGAGCGGGGAAGAGGAACGGTGATAAAGGGCACAAAACAAAAACCAACAACACAAACAGACAAAAAATACAAATATCAATCACCTGGATCACCTGCTGAGAAAGAAAAAAGAAAACAAGCAGAAAAAGAGAGCATTATAATAAACAACATCATCGCGATAATGTGTGTGAATATGACAGTAAATACTAAATATTAAACATTATTGTGCAGCACATAAGATCAACAGAACACAGTGTGCTTTGAGGTAGGAGCCAAAAAGGGTGTAGTTTGTGGGTGTGATCACCCGTGTGTGCACCTGTGAGCATGGACGCGCTTGTATTTAAAAGGTTCCTTCATGTAATGATCTGCTAGAGGGTGTGGGGGAAGCAGAAGCCAGAGGGGGTTGCAGTGCCCGTGAGCTCCGCCGACATCCAGCTGTGCCAGACTGAACCAAGCCCCAGGCCCAGAGGCCGAGGGCACCCCACCCCCGAAGAGGCTCGACCGAGCCACAAGTGCCAGGTCCTGACAAGCAGCCACCAGCGGTGAGCTGGTGCATACCTGAGCACCCAGCCCCGGACACCAAGAACCACCAACGCACCGATGTCTGAGGGCGTCTGCCACTGGCAGGGGAAGTGGTGGGGGGAGATAGACCTCCAAACCTTGGAGGGCCTGAGATGTCCCCAGAGAGGTGGCGTCTGATACCCGACCTGACATATAGACACAGACAAACAGGCACACACAGATACAAACATCCATTCCCACCCCCATGCAAATACTCAGCACTCACCTAACGTGGACACAGCTGTATCTTGTGATTATTTGCTCCTGCTCGGTGGAGAGGAGTGTGTTTGGTCACTAATCTCTGTTCGACTTACTTTTCAGTTTATTGACCAACGCTTGGGTTTTGGTTTTGTTTCTTTAAATGGTGATAGCAGCTTGTCCGTCTCTTTTAGGTGAGTCGTTAGTAGAAACTGTAATAAAACTCTTTAATTTAACCATTTTGCCTCTGTCTCCTTTTTCAGACCTGGACACTTTCAGGGGAACGTAACAGATATGACTGCTTCCATTTATTAGACACACATGTGTGACAGAAAACTTTCTCTCTCATTATTATTTTTGACTGTGGATTGTGAAACCAATTTAGACTATTCACACAGACTGGAATCAGAGGTAATCAAATACTATAAGGATTAATAAATAATATAGAAATATCTTATTCGAATGATAACTTTCGTATATATGAGAGAAAATGAGAAAGACAGTGTGGTATCGCAAGAAATAAGTGGTTATATAAATATATGAGTATGCATAATAGTTATTATTCATAGATACCTACATCCTAAGTTCCTGTTATTCTTCTGAAAGAAACAGAATGAGTGTGTTGTTACAATGGTAATGCCAGGAGAGGCAGTATTGGTTCTGTGTTACATTAATGTGTAAGGAAGTGGAAGAAGAGTGTGTCCTGTAGGAGGCAGTAGAAAATGGATGCTCATGTTCTGTACATGCCCTGAAAGTAAGGTTCAGTAAACCAGTGCAACGATACTCCGGTGTAAGGCTCAGTTATTGTATTTTTATTTTTTGAAGATGCAACAGACAGCGACTGCTAGGTGAGCTCCATTAATGTTTCTGTAACTCATACACCCTGTATATAGTATACAGTATATAAAAGTTCTAAGTTAATTCATATCAGCAGAGAGAGAGAGAGCAGCACACTGCTATAAATTGATTAAAATATCTCACTAAAAGCCACCTCTGCTTTCAAGGAGAAAATTAAACAGACGCAGATTTCAGCTCTGACTCCTTCTGCTTTTTCAACTTCCAACAGAAAATGTCATTTGCTGCATTTAAGCGACTTCATCCTCACTATAACCCCTGACTCACACACTGTGCCACCATAAAGAATACATGCATACTGTAAAAAAAACCCCTAGAGAAACACATTCATTAATTAGAGGTGACCTAGTTCTTATCAATTTTCATTACACTTGAGATTTTTCCTTTTTTTTTATTCCTGCTAATGGTTCTGATACTAATATCTCAAAAACGACAAGAGTTTTGTAGGTTCAGTATGACCAAAACTCCAGACTCACAGCAGTATAACATAAAAACTGTGTGAAGATACAGCCTGATTTAGTATTGTTCATTTCTCTGTTACATTTATGTCATTTCAGATTTTCAGATAAAAAGAAAAGAGTGAGGAAGAGACAGAGGAGGTGAAATTAAATGTAGGGACATAAATAGGACCAGAAAGACTGAAGTAAAATGAATGGTTGCTTGTGCCATGAGCCAGCTTTTAATTGCTTTAAAATCTAAATTGTGACCTTGGTTTAAAGCTAGCAACAGTGCACCAATGAAACCCAACCAAACCTTGTTTCCGAAGCAAAGGTTTTGTGAAGTCATGTGTTTTAATCATTCTGACAAAAGGGAAATTCAAACGTATGTTTAGATAGTATGTGGAGGTGAGTCGCATCGCATAGCACTGCTGCTTTATGTGACTGGAAGGTGTGAAAACGACGCCATTCTTCGCTGGCGGAGTGAGACCTCTTCACTGACTCCTCTTCTATGACGCCGTAGCAGCCGAGCCTCTGCCGGTTCGCTCCCCTCGCTGTGCATAGCTGGCTGCGTGCTGCAAATCGCCTTCATCGGGAGACAAAGCGAGGCAGAGGTAACACAGGAGCGAAGCTACACCTGTCTGTGGATTTAAAGAGCGACGAAGAGGATTTGAAATTGTCAGTGCTGCGACAGGGATCCGCTCCACACCGCTGGTCAGATAAGAGGTAACCAGATCCGGCGAAGCCGTCTTATTACGCACCCTAAACAGATCAAAGCGCTATCATTTTACGCACAGGGGATATGGCACGTGACGTTAAATAAAACAAGAATGCTGACCTAATTGTTATCGACATGCATTATGGCGGTCAGAATAAACAGATTTTGTCTGGGATTTGGGGGGTTGTAGATCTCCCATGTTTCTGTGCTGACGACTGTTCATTGACATCATGCAATCTCACATTAACTGATTTAGTGCGGGTTTCATATTTGCCTGCATTTTTCAATTGAATAGTATATGGATTTTGGGAGGTGTGCCGTCTCCTAGACTATAATTAGCATTTATAGTATTGCTATATGTGTGCATAAGTGTTTGAAAGCAATGCAGTTTGTTGGCTCAAGTCGATGTGGTGTGGCTTTCTATGTCGCTTAGTGTCTCGGTGCAGTCTCTCTGGATGACATTTCTCCCACTCTCTTTCCCCCACTCTTTCTCCCACATACATACAGACATACTTTCCTTCTGCCTTGTCTGCCCCCTTTGTTCAGTACAATGAGCTATGCTGATATTTTAGGTCTTTCAGGTACATTTTTACAGGGCAAATCCCACACTCTGCTACCATTCTCCCTGTCTTGGCTTGCATTTATGCTTCTATTTGTGGAGACACACATGGCTGGTGTGCTTCTGAAGTCTGTAGAAGAGTCTCAACAGATGTTGCAGGTGAGGCTGTGAAATGCACGTCCAGCAGCTAACACAGACAGATGCCATCGCCACCAGTGATGTTTAAATCTCTTTCCTGCATATTTACACTGCCCTCTTTTTTTATTGACTCCATATTATTTGAAAAGCAGGTGTAGCAGCCAAGTGTCTGTGCGCTCAGGTAACTTGATGGAGTTACCCCGCTCTTCATGCTCAACACTAATGTTATGGGTGTATAGCTGTGTGTGACATATGGAACACACATGCCTCACCTTGTACCAGACCCACATTCATAATATTGAAAGTTATTCATGTCTTTCTTTATTGCATTACATAATTCAGAAATAGTCCGAGTTTATATCTCAGGCTTAGTCCAGTTCCAGTGGCACATTGATCCAGTTCATCTTATAGATTGGCAGCATAATCCAAGAAAGATGTTAAGATATTCTCAGTTATTTTGTCCGACTTATGCAGAAAATGAATCACTTCTGTACATATTTTTTTAAAATTCCCTCTGTGACAAATATATGAACATTTATGTATGCATTTGTATTTGGCCTAATCATTTGCCTCTTACTTTTTCGACCTAACAGAATTTTCTACAGATTAGAGGCAGATCCATATATTTGCCCAACAGTAACACAGTGCAGGATTTCTGTAGTTTTCTGTGTTCCACTCCCCAATTGGTCATGATTTGTTTAGCTGCACTATGTGCATGGCTGTGTGAATGATGTCCAGCAAACCATGGGGGGAAACAGTCTCTGTAAAACCCGGTGTTGTTAGGAGAGACAGCATTTAGCCTACTTTGGATGGTACAGCCCTCAGTTCTAGAAATCCGGCTGAATATATTAAGCCCCCAAAAATGTGACCATCCTATTTTGGACCCAGGCTGGTTTGATTTTGGTAAATTTATTCACAGCATTCTTCATCTAAACTGATTTCCTGGTTAATGTGTGATGTCACACTGCATCATCATCATCATCATCATCATCATCATCATCATGTGACTGGAAAGGACCAAAAAGCTGGCCTGAATCAGCTTTCTATCTGCACTAATGTGGATTTCACCATTGTTTTCTTCCTGTCACGTGTCTATCATGTAGCTTTTTCTTTTACTGATTTTATTGACAGCTCTCTGTCCAGGTGAGATGTAAAAACAGTCTAGAAAAGCTCTTCAAACTTGATCATCAGTGGAGATCTGATTTAATTGATTGATTATTCCATATGACTGGTTTATATTCCTGTACTATTACAAAAATGCTCCATTGTTCTTTTTCTTCTTTTATCTGGAAATGTTCAGTCTCTTCCTGGTCCAGATTACAATTTCCACAAGTTCAGTTCAGGCAAATGGAACAGAACGCAACAAGTAACCTCGCGGACGAAGATAATAATGACCAACATGTTTCATTGCAAGCAGTGAACATATATAGGAAGGCAGCAATCCCAGTATTGCCTTATATAAAACTGTAAATGAGATTTCCTCCGACTGGCCAGAGCAGGCCATCCTACCTGAGAGTATAACTCACAGTGGTGAGTGTGAAATTTTGAAAGTGATGAACCTCAGAGAAGCACGATACGCAATCAACTGCTCGAAGACATTGAGCAGAAGCATTCATATATGGAATATCTCCATAATCCAACCCTCCATACAGGATGGCAAGATCATTTAGCTTTATACTGCCACTCTACTACACAATTTAACAATGTGCTCCAGCTTCTTCTTATTTTTCAAGTTAGGAGACCCAAACCAGCAGATTAAAGAAAAGGTTAAGACAGACTCAATAACACAAGAACAAACCATTTTCATAAAATGTTATTCACATTAAAATCACTTAGTTTCTGATACAAATACATACGCTGGTGAGTCTTTGCACATATGGTGTCTGTATTCAATTTAAATTTCAACTTTTCATCAGCAGTGGTGCCCAGACATTTGTATTTCTCTACCACCTCAATTTCTTGACCATGAATACAAACGGGGCAGTGATGAAAATCAGTGTTTATGAAAATCAACAACCATTCCCTTTGTTTTAAACACATTAATGTCAACTGTCCACACCATGCCACAACTGGGCCACGGTCGTGGTCTGCATCATGGAGCAGAGAGACGAAACAAGTCCCAATCGGTACAAGGAGAAACAGTTTGGATAGACTCCACTGACCACACTGGAGCCAATATTCTACAGTAGGAAAGGAAATTGTCAGAAATGCTTACCATAGGAGTTTAAATCCATTTCAAAGGAGTGAGAGGATAACTCGTTTAGTCAGGGTAACTGTTTTGTTATGGCTGCAGCTACCGATTATTTTAGTAATTGAGCAATCTATTTAATCAGATAAGAAATACTTTGGTCTTAGTAATGAGCATAAATATTCAAAAGAAAAAAAACACGCATCTTTGAGAATGAGCTGCTCATTGGTTTCCATTTTTAAAATGGGAATGATTTAAAGTTTAACTGAGGGCATCTCTCCAAAAAAACCCTGACTAGATCCTTTGATTGTGCGTATGTCCCATGTTGATTTTTTTTTAAAGAAAGTATTTTCTTAAATGCAAAAATATGCAGATGATCTTAAGTACAGACAAAGTCTAATAAGAAAGTTATATATGCAATCTAAACCAAGGGATAATGTACCTTTACTCTTGTCTTCTTGAAAGGCTTTCTGAGGTTAATAGGAGGCAGGTTTTTGTGCTGCTGAAAACAGACTTTATGTTCTGTTTTCTTAAAGTCTGTTATGAAGAGATTGGATTTAAGACAGGCTCCCCAGATTCAAGATGCTGCGGTGGTGAAGATGAAGATGCTTCACCCAACTGACTTAGAAGATGAATGCAGTTCTAAGTCAGTTGGGTGAAGCCTGTTTCACGAATGACAGAAACACACAGAGATCAGCTTGAGACAAATTTCTAGTATCCTTGAAGCAGCTGTTGATGTTATTTGGTGTTATATAAATAAAAATTTAAAGCAAGCAAAATAGAAGCTCAAAGAAGGCAGAAGATGACTCGACTAGATTAGAAGAAAACTAGAACCCCAACTTTCTTTGGTGACGAAGCTCTGTTGAGCTGAATTTTCCTTTATTCTATTTATTATCCATCCATCCATCCATTCGCTTCCGCTTCTCCTTTTCAGGGTCGCGGGGGGCGCTGGAGCCTATCCCAGCTGTCATAGGGCGAGAGGCGGGGTACACCCTGGACAGGTCGCCAGTCTGTCGCAGGGCCAACACACAGGGACAGACAACCATTCACACTCACACCTAGTGGCAATTTGGGTTATCCAATTAACCTATCCCCACAAGCTGCATGTCTTTGGACGGTGGGAGGAAGCCGGAGTACCCGGAGAGAACCCACGCAAACACGGGGAGAACATGCAAACTCCACACAGAAAGACCCCGGCCTGATGGAGGAATTGAACTCAGGACCTTCTTGCTGTGAGGCAACAGTGCTAACCACCGTGCCACCGTGTTTCTATTTATTATTATTTATTCTATTTAATTACATGTGTGATTACTTTTAATAACTAGAAAGGGAAGTGAAAGGGTAAACTTTAACCCAAACCAAGTATTTTGGATTTAAACACCATTCCTACAAGACTGCTCAAAGAAGTCCTTCCATTAATTAATGTTTCAGTCTTAAATATATGCAACCTGTCTTTAATAATATCCCATGTACCACAGGCCTGAAAGGTGGGAGGAATTAAAACACTTTTGCTTAAAACGCCTCTACTAATTGAAAAGCTGTTGGTTCAATCCCTGGCTGCTCCTGTCTGCATACCAAAGTAATTTTGGATAAGATGCTGCACCCTGAGTTGATTACATCACAGAGTGAATGTTAGAGAAAAAGCACTTAGACCTTAAAAAGGGTCTTGTATGAATGGCTATGTGGGTGGATGAAGGAGACATGTTATATAAAGCATAGAAATTAGAATAGAAAAGCACTATAAATAAACTGGTGGCTTCTTAACACACTCAAGCTAATATGGAGCTCTGTCCTTAGGACAGTTCTATTTACACTTGACATGTTTCCTTATACATTATACATATTGTTAGAAACCATAGCATACATTTGCATTAGTATGCAGGTAATACCCGACATGACACACACAGCTGGATGACCTCCAGTCACCTCCAGTCCTAACCCTAACCCTAACCTCCTGATTCAGATAAAACTGCGGTTATTGCACTCATAAATACTCTGGATGGGATTACCTCTCCTCCAGTAACACTGTGGGGAATCCTGGAGTCATTCTTGGATATGTCCTTCAGTGTGCGTAATAAACATTATTATTTAGAACTGCTGTTATCAGGTTGTTGTAAGTTTGTTGAAAAGTAGTCAGTTGACCCAGAATGTTCCAACGAGAATACTGATGGGGATTTAAAAAGCTAGCATTAAATTGGGAGGGATAAGAAAACAGAATTCACTTGACTGCGAGCTGTAATTTATTGTAATAGTGATGGTAAATTTGATTCTTTTTATTGAATTGAGTGTTAATGAGTCACTCACCAAAGTGAATTGTTTTTTTCGAGTCATTTGATTCACTGAGTCAGTCAACCAGAGAGTGCAAAAAATGTACATTTTCACTCAAACTTAATTTGTTTCTCTTTTCATGTAAATCCTACTGCTAAGATGAGTGATTGAAAAAGAAAACAACTATTTTATAGAGCAAAAAGAGCAAAAAAAAATAATTATAAAGGGAACATTTATATTATTTATTTTTTATTTAATTTTATTAGTATTTTCCTCAAATGTGTTAAATATATATTTTCTCATCTGTCCACTGAGCTGTGAGCCAGGGGCGGTAATGCGCCTTAACATTGGTTGTCAACCAAGAAGAAGAAGCTGTGAGCCAGGAGGGAGGGGGTGAGTAACTCAAATGTGCTGTTAGCATGTTAGCAGAGCGATGCTACTGTGAACTGAGGAGCTGTTGTCTTGATGTGAGCTTCTACTCAGGGTTTTTTCTTCCATTTCAGAGCAGAAATGTTTTTGTTAAGAAACTGTCTGTTGTTTTTTTCCACACAATTTTAATTATAAGCTAGATATATTTCTACTAATGAAATTAGTTTGCTAACAGCAACAGGGATGAGTCAGTGAGTCAGTTGGGCTTGTGAATCATGATTCACGAGTCAGTAAAGTGATTCGTTCATGATTCGCGCATCACTATACTGTAATATAATGGTGGGATTTTACACACTGTACCTTTTAAGTCATCCAGCAGACTGTTCAAATTACAAGGGGAAATTCCATTAATAAAATTATTTTTTTTCTATGTATTGCACGTGTGTAAAGTTGCCTTGCATACAAAGTGAATGGACTGCTTAATCTTCAGTAGATTTTATTTATTTATTTAGTTTTCACATTGGGTTCTTTAATTTTTCATTTCATTATCCACAGTTCCTGTTTAATGATGGAGGCAGGTATTTTCATAGTGACAGCAGGTACCTGATTAAGAACATATTCCTATTAAGTTTAGCATAACTTAGCTTAGCGGTTTACTTTTATCAATAATTAAAATAAACTTGTGACTCTGTGGGAACCTGCACGATACACTACTTTTATCCAAATCAGTCATTTCTGTGTACTGTGTCCACTATTTGGTATTTACATCGTTTACTTTTGAATTTCACATCAACAGCGGCTTGTATCTGTTTCTTGCATGCCTTCGTAACCTGTGTGTTTATGTCTCAAGTGGTTTTGTTGGTTTCCACCTTTAGCTTTGACTCATTTGGGCTTGTCTTGCTGTTATATGCACTAAGGAATATTCATAGTGTTGCTATATTGGCCAGAGGGGCCGATGGCGCGATATGGCAGCCTTGCTTCTGTCGGTCTGCCCCAGGGCAGCTGTGGCTACAACTGTAGCTGCCTCCACCAGTGTGTGAATGTGAGAGTGAACGAGGAGATCTGGCTTCATGGACAGATAGAGCTGGGTGTCATCTGCATAGCAGTGAAAATGTATGCTATGTCTTCTAATGATGCTGCCTAAGGGAAGCATGTATAATGTAAACAGAATTGGTCCTAGCACTGAACCCTGTGGAACTCCATAATTAACCTCAGTGTGTGAAGAGGACTCTCCATTTACATGCACAAACTGGAGTCTATTAGATAGATATGATACAAACCACTGCAGTGCAGTACCTGTAATACCTACAGCATGTTCTAATCGCTCTAATAGGATATTATGGTCGACAGTATCGAACGCTGCACTGAGGTCTAGCAGGACAAGCACAGAGATGAGTCCACTGTCAGAGGCCATAAGAAGATCATTTGTAACCTTCACTAAAGCTGTTTCTGTGCTGGGTGAGCTCTGAAACCTGACTGAAACTCTTCAAATAACCATCTCTGCAGATGATCTGTTAGCTGTTTGACAACTACTCTTTCAAGGATGTTTGATATGAAAGGAAGGTTGGAGATTGGCCTATAATTAGCTAAGACTGCTGGGTCTAGAGATGGCTTTTTGAGTAAAGGTTTAACTACAGCCAGCTTGAAGGCCTGTGGTACATAGCCGATCATTAGAGATAGGTTGATCATATTTAAGATCGAAGAATTAATTAATGGCAGGACTTCTTTGAGCAGTTTTGTAGGAATGGGGTCTAAAAGACAACGTTGATGTTGTCACCTTGTCAACTATAAATAGATCAACAATCAACGATGACAGAACAACAGTGAATCAATGTTATTTCAATGTCAGTGTCAGGTTTCATCAGTATTTCAATGTTGTTTCAACATTGGTTTTGTGTTGACATTTCAATCCTGACGATTCTGATGGTTCAGATGGAAAATCAACATCTGTTCAATGTCTCCTTGCTATCTGGGAAGGGAATATGTCTGTGAAGGTTCTAGGGAAAGTAACTTTGGTTTTACTCAGAATTCTCTTGTTAATGTGTTGCTTCCGTAACTGGATACCCAGCAAGTATTGCCAGTCTTCTAGCTTGCTTACTTGCCACAAGTGCACTGTGCCACCTACCAATAGAAAAGGAAAAAATAATGTGCACTATTTCCATGAGAGAAATCCCACGCCTGGACCGTCGTTGCCCGCCATGATTCTAGCCTACGTCACAGCGCTCATGTGCTGCAATGTTTTGTTGTAAGATTGCAGATAATTATTTTTTAAAAGCGAGACATTTTAAATGAGAATAAGAAAGAAAAGTATTTCTTTGTGCCCTCCCCTGTTAATGCCCTACCTGCGCCCCCTGGCAACACTTTGCTAGACCCGCCCCTGCACAGTTACCAGCTGTCAGCTACCTAAAAAAGGATCCTGGTGTTATTTGTCTCTCAGAAACAGTTCATAACTTCCCAACTCATTCATGTCACCTAAAAGGTAAACCTGTTTCTCCATCACCTGTTCAGCTCTGATGATCCAGTAAGGACATCTCCTGGTTTCATCTTCATGTTTCCCTCTCACCAGATATCCAAACCACATCATGACCAGCAGCTTTACAGCTGTGGCTCCAGCAAACATCAGCTGATACTAGAAATTAATATTAAATAAATTCTAACAACAGCTGATCAAGCTTAAACGTGCTGCTGTTGTTTAGCGCGACATCCGCTGGTTTCCTCTTTCTGGCGCAAAGTGGGCGATAAACAAACAAGAGAGAAAAGCCGATCAGCTGATCATTGATCAGTTTCATGATTGAAGTAGAAACAGGAAAAGGGAGGGGAGAGAATGAGAGAAGAAGAGGCAGCTGCAGCGTAACGACAGAATAACTCCAGCTTTGTGTCCTTTTCCATTGTAGCTGAAGTCCGGGACAAACTGTTCCTTTTCACCTCAACACGAAACGGTAATATTTTCTCTGAATACCAGACGATTCCGTTTTTTACAGGACTATTAATTAACCTTATGAACAAAATAAAGTTCAACATCAGTAACATAGCACCACCCAGCTGTATAGAAACTCCGTCATGCTAGCTAGCACGCAGTACGGAAAAAGTCAGATAACGAAAATAAACTCCACCTAAACTTGGTTCATATCTGACCCAGAGAGACTGCAGGTCATAACTTCTTACCTGAAGTTCAGTTCACACTTGGACCGGCGGCCGCCTCGGGTCTCTTTTCCTTCTGCGTCCCTTTTCCTTCATCCACCTGCTGGCCTCCACCACTTGCTAATGTTACTGAATCTGTGGAAGCTCCGCGATAGCCACCACACGAAGTAACGAGTAACGAGCCTATCTAAATCCCAGTAACGAGTAACGCGTTCCTGATTTTGGCATAATAACTAGTTACCGTGCTCGTTACCACAATAATAATGTAGTTGCTGTAAAGCATTACTTAATAGTGCGTTAGTCCCTACACTGGTAATAAAAATTATACCGATATAACGAATGGTACGGCACTAGCTCTCATTGCATTATATCGCCTCTGTCAGTGCGCCCCAGGGCAGCTGTGGCTACAATGTAGCTTGCCATCACCAGTGTGTGAAGAGTGTGTGTGAATGGTTGAATGACTGAATGTAGTGTAAAGCGCTTTGGGGGCCTTAGGGACTGAGTAAAGCGCTATACAAATGCAGGCCAGGCCATTTACCTCATTCATTATATGGACATTTTGTTGAATCAAAGATAATTCTAATGTTCTCATAATTACACCTGTGAGTCAAACACTATGTTTCATACTTTCTCTTTTGTAAATCAAATCAAATCAAATCACTTTTATTGTCACATCACATGTGCAGGCACACTGGCACAGCACATGCGAGTGAAATTCTTGTGTGCGAGCCCCACAAGCAACAGAGATGTGCAAACACAACAACACAAACGAGCAAAATACAAGAATGGCCAACCTGAAACTAATAAATATATGTACAATATATAATAGTGTATGCATTTCTGGATGTGTATACTAAATATTTTCCTACGTGTGTGTGTGTGTGTGTGTGTGTGTGTGTGGTTGTGTGTGGTGTGGTTGTGTGTTTATACACATTTTTACAAATTAAATAGTAAAAAAAAATAATAATAATAAAATATATAAAATATACAGAGTTGAATATGTGCAAAACAAGTGGCATTTATATACATACGTGTGGATAATGTTGAAGTATTCCAGTAGTGAAGTCTGAGGTGCTAGACGGTCTCAGGCATCAGAGTCGGTGTAGATAATTCTGTCTAATATCGAGTTTTCGTTTTTTGTTAGAAGAATTAAGCTGTTTATACTAAGGCAGTGTACAGTGTGGATATGGAAACTATTTTTATCTTGATTGCACAAAAGGACAAGAGTGTAATTTTGTTTAACTCTGTAGGAAACTGATACCTTTCTTGTTAATTTGATCATATTTGTAATAATTTTATTGTCATTTTAATTTTCAGTTTTTATTTTATCTGTGTTGTTCAGCACTTTGGTCTGCCTGGTGTGTTTTTAAAGTGCTATACAAATAAACGATGATGATGATGATGATGATGCTAAAGTGCAACTGCTATTATGCTGCTAACATAACTTTGCTCCTTGCAAGAAACTGCACAGATAGCATGCTAATGCTAAGCTTAAGAAATAGGATAATATCCTGCAAAGTTTAATCTGTTTAAAAATCTGGTCTGGTTTGTTT
>NW_024583050.1:49508-90899 GCF_018398535.1 Haplochromis burtoni
CTGAATAGTGGTATTGTAAAGCGCTTTGGGTGACTTGAAAAGCGCTATATCCATCCATCCATCCATCCATCCGCTTCCGCTTATCCTTTTCAGGGTCGCGGGGGGCGCTGGAGCCTATCCCAGCTGTCACCCTGGACAGGTCGCCAGTCTGTCGCAGGGCTAACACACAGGGACAGACAACCATTCACTCACATTCACTCGCACATTCACACCTAGTGGCAATTTGGATTATCCAATTAACCTATCCCCACAAGCTGCATGTCTTTGGACGGTGGGAGGAAGCCGGAGTACCCGGAGAGAACCCACGCAAACACGGGGAGAACATGCAAACTCCACACAGAAAGACCCCGGCCTGATGGTGGAATTGAACTCAGGACCTTCTTGCTGTGCGGCAACAGTGCTAACCACTGTGCCACCGTGCTGCCGTATAAAGTCATATAATATTATTACTAATTTTTGATTACGTGGTGTCCAGTGTTGGGTAAGTTACTTTAAATTAGTAACTTAGTTACATTACTAGTTACTTCTATCAAAAGTAACTCCATTACTTCAAGTTACTCGTTACTTTCAGAGTAACTAGTTACAA
Organism: Haplochromis burtoni; assembly: GCF_018398535.1. NCBI lineage: Eukaryota > Metazoa > Chordata > Actinopteri > Cichliformes > Cichlidae > Haplochromis > Haplochromis burtoni. The sequence goes on from NW_024583050.1 coordinate 50,095, forward strand.
CCCAGATAGCAAGGAAACATTGAAACAATGTTGAGTCAATATCAGGCTGTGTCATTGAATCAACGTTGAAGTGTGACGTTGACCTAACGTCACTCTTGCACCCTTTTTTAACGTTGAAACAACGTCAGGTTTTGATGTTGAATCAATGTTGAAACCTGACGTTGATTCAACGTTATATTTTCTAATACTGTTGACATTGAAACAATGTCAGATTCTGATATTGAAACACTGTTGAGCTATGGTGTTGATTTTCCACCTCTTTCGCACAGTTGCTTTTTATTAAAACAACAGTTAAATCATGACTGGAAATCTACCTTTCTTTATAGGTATTTTAACCAATACTAAACTACTGCATGTTTCCATCAATACTTCAACCACCTAAACACATAATTGTACTTATTCCTTAAATTGGACACCCTTTATAAAAAAAACCCAAATGTCTCACAATGTATCATGTCAATATTAATATCCTAAAATAAGAAAAACGGTCATAAGTAATTACAAATGTGCTTTTGGAATATTTTTTCCTAAAGTTACAGTTTGATTTATAACAACACACACAGGAAGTGAAGTGCACAAGTGTACACGGCTTTGCATTTATAAAAAGTTTACAAGCTTCCACTTTTTGGACTATATTATGTGGTGATATTGCAGTATGCAAGCACCACAGATATGTATAAAAGACAAGATCATAAATTCTTAGCAATCAAAGATATGTTTGTGAAATAAAAAAAGTTTTACTTGTGCTTTCTTTTATGACTGGTCTGAGTTTCAGCTTCGGACTGAAGGTCAGACGTATCACAGTGTTCACTTAGATATTTCTGAAGACTGCGTTCTGCTTCGTGAAATGTGTCTGGAAGTACAAACACAATGTATGGCCAGACATAAATTAGGACACGAAAAACTTGTTATTGTTACATTTATACAACACCAATCCAGATGATACCCACCATGGCTTATTAGAAGTCGGACTGGTGCATAGGTGAGCCATGTTGCACCAGGATGAACTCTCCTCTTTACTGCGTCGTGGATCCTGAATGTGTCTCACGGAGGATATGGAGGCCATGACAATTTCTCCCCATTTATCCATGATCTAGGGACTATTTCTGTACCACCAGTGCTAAACTGCACAATGCACCAGTCTTTCATTTTTATCTTTTTTTTAATTTGGAGTCCTTTTTTGCCCTGTCTAGGATAAACAGGAAACAGATAATTACAATATATTTCATAGTCACTACAAAACTTGATCTATTGATTGAACTAAATAATAAATAATAGCTTAAAATGTATATAGGCAACAATTACAAGCAAACCCGTATATGTAAGCATTTAAACACTGAAGATAATAAAATTAACAGTATTTTGTCTAAGTCTGCCATTGTAGGAATTCATGGCACCGAGACAAAAACTTGGCGCACAGTGTGGCGTCAAAATAGGCGCACACCTTTGACGCTGCGTTTTCTCCGTCTTCCTCGTCCACACGTAAATGCTAAACGCAGTTTACGTGTGGACAAAAGGTGCAAACGCAAGTTAGGTGAGCGTGCAGCGTAAAGTTTGAATTGAGTGCGAATCGAAGCGGGTGCTCTCCAATCATTAAAAGTAACAAAGTCATTGAACACATTTATACAGTTACCTTTACGTTTATCAATCATATATCACAGATTTACAATTTTTTGTAGTACTATGCTAAAAAGCAACTACAGAGCGAAAGTCTGGGTCAAGCGCCGAGGCGACGGCAAGAACAAAGGAACCCTCGAAGCGTTAAAGCTAGCTTTGTAAGGGAATATAACGGAAAAGTATGAAACGAAAATGTTTTCTTTGTTGATAGACTTTGTTTGCAGTGCAATTTATTTGTTGCCGGATTGTAAGATGAAAGTAGACACAATTTCGGGCTCCCACATTTTATCCGAAACTTTACATTAACAAGTTTGTTTTGTTTTTTTTACTGTTATTCAAATGCAACCGTGGAAATAACGAATAGAACAAAAGTCATTCATTCTTACCTTATACTAATCGTGGTGCAGGCCAGTGCAGTGCATGAACTGATGCCTTCTCCGGTCAATTCCGCTGAGAGTAAATCTAATGTCCCGCTCTACTGTACAAGACAATGGTTACCTGGAGGGATGTACCAATGTGATAGGGGTGCTGCGGAATAGTCCAAGTGGTAGCAGCTTTAATTTCCCGCTCAACCATAAATCGATGGTTTTTCAATTCAATTCAATTCAATTTTATTTATATAGCGCCAAATCACAACAAAAGTCGCCTCAAGGCGCTTCATAGATACAGAGAAAAACCCAACAATCATATGACCCCCTATGAGCAAGCACTTTGGCGACAGTGGGAAGGAAAAACTCCCTTTTAACAGGAAGAAACCTCCGGCAGAACCAGGCTCAGGGAGGGGCGGCCATCTGCTGCGACCGGTTGGGGTGAGAGAAGGAAGACAGGATAAAAGACATGCTGTGGAAGAGAGACAGAGGTTAATAACAGATATGATTCAATGCAGAGAGGTCTATTAATACATAGTGAGTGAGAAAGGTGACTGGAAAGGAAAAACTCAATGCATCATGGGAATCCCGGCAGCCTACGTCTATTGCAGCATAACTAAGGGAGGATTCAGGGTCACCTGGTCCAGCCCTAACTATATGCTTTAGCAAAAAGGAAAGTTTTAAGCCTAATCTTAAAAGTAGAGATAGTGTCTGTCTCCCGAATCCAAACTGGAAGCTGGTTCCACAGAAGAGGGGCCTGAAAACTGAAGGCTCTGCCTCCCATTCTACTTTTAAATACTCTAGGAACAACAAGTAGGCCTGCAGAGCGAGAGCGAAGTGCTCTAATAGGGTGATATGGTACTACAAGGTCATTAAGATAAGATGGGGCCTGATTATTTAAGACCTTGTATGTGAGGAGCAGGATTTTGAATTCAATTCTGGATTTAACAGGAAGCCAATGAAGGGAAGCCAAAACAGGAGAAATCTGCTCTCTCTTTCTAGTCCCTGTCAGGACTCTTGCTGCAGCATTTTGGATTAGCTGAAGGCTTTTCAGCGAGTTTTTTGGACATCCTGATAATAATGAATTACAGTCGTCCAGCCTGGAAGTAATAAATGCATGAACTAGTTTTTCAGCGTCACTCTGAGACAGGATATTTCTAATTTTAGAGATGTTGCGCAAATGGAAGAAAGCAGTCTTACATATTTGTTTAATATGTGCGTTGAAGGACATGTCCTGGTCAAAAATGACTCCAAGGTTCCTCACAGCGTTACTGGAGGCCAAGGTAATGCCATCCAGAGTAAGAATCTGGTTAGATACCATATTTCTAAGATTTTCAGGGCCGAGTACAATAACCTCAGTTTTATCTGAATTAAGAAGCAGAAAGTTAGCGGCCATCCAGGTCTTTATGTCTTTAAGACATTCCTGCAGTTTAACTAATTGGTGTGTGTTATCTGGCTTCATGGACAGATAGAGCTGGGTGTCATCAGCATAGCAGTGTAAATGTATGCTATGTCTTCTAATGATACTGCCTAAGGGAAGCATTGTACACAGCAAATCCAGCATGTCCAAATTAACACTGTCGGATTTGATTTCAACACTATTAAAGTGTCTATATGGGTCCACACCAGAGAGTGTTAATTTAACTCTTTTTGGAGAGTTGGTACGTTAACTCTGATTTAGTGTTAAACACCAAATCTGTCTGGAGTTGATAATTTAACACTTGGTGTTAAGAGTTTATATATTAACTCTCAAAGAGTATTTTAGTTTAACTACGTAAGAGTTATCTTCTAATTCATTCTAAAAAGCAGGAATTTTACTGTTCTGAACTTCTAGAAATTTCTTTTGGAAATAAACATTTACTAAAAAGATGCAATGGTTTTTGAAAAACATTTATTCTGAACTGTGCACCACAATTTCAAAACATTTTCTGAAAGATGTAACAGTATACATGTTCTCACTTTCATTAGAATTTTGTTTATCAAAAGGTCTGACATGGTAAATGCAAATAACAGCATTCTCATCACTTATTTCTTCAATACAATATGCATGTCCTTCATTCATCCCTTTGTGGAACTTCAACGCACTTCTGCTCTCCCCCATATTCCATCTTCACAAGCATATCCTGTGCGGAGATTGAATAAAAATTAGTTGACACTAATTAATGGCACAAATAATCCAGTAAACAATTGCAGCACAGTAAAAAAAAAAAAGGAATCCTCTTTGAGCCATTACTTGTGTAAAGTATTTTCCCAAAAGACAAGGACACAGGCAACAGGTAATACTGAACTAAATGTAAAACCTCAACCTTTTTCATTTTTACCTAAACCGTGTGCACAAAACTCTGGAGGGATCTATGCTAACGTAGAATCCAGTCAGGACGTCTGCTACTGCTGTTTGCTCGTTTGTTTTTTTTTATGGGCGATCGTTTTCAGGCTTCAAGTAGCACCATTATACCAACATTTCACATTCTAGACATTGTTTTAGGTGTATTTGACCAAAGGTTTGACTGAAAATTCACATGCAAGCTTTTTTTCAAGGCTGTGGTATTTGCCCGCAAACAATACCTTTCAGCTAGCTAAAACAGAATATTATGCTATCAGCGAGCAACATGGCTAATGCCTTTCACACAGCTTTGTCTCAACTCCAAAGAGCCACAGAAGTAAAAGCTAATAATAATTGAAACAATCTTTGAAAAAATGACTTACCAAGCATGGCAAACAACTCAAATATGTAGAGCAAAATGTTCTGAAACGGCTTCACTTCAGCTTCGATTGGAGCCGTGCTGGGGGCGGAGTCTGTGAATTTACTCTGTTGGTGTCATAGCCCCTCTAGGAGTTCAGAGTTAAGAGGTCAAGAGTTAATGTTTCCATTGTAACACCTCCAGATTTGACAGAGAAACACTCATTTTTAACACTCGATTTTAACTACTATCATTTTACACCTCAGAGTTACATTAAAAGAATGTGACTCTGCTTAGAGTAAAATTAACTCTACTTTTGCAAGGAGACTATTAACACCAAAAACATTTAACACTTTTGAATTTGCTGTGTATAAATGTAAACAGAATTGGTCCTAGCACTGAACCCTGTGGAACTCCATAATTAACCTCAGTGTGTGAAGAGGACTCTCCATTTACATGCACAAACTGGAGTCTATTAGATAGATATGATACAAACCACTGCAGTGCAGTACCTGTAATACCTACAGCATGTTCTAATCGCTCTAATAGGATATTATGGTCGACAGTATCGAACGCTGCACTGAGGTCTAGCAGGACAAGCACAGAGATGAGTCCACTGTCAGAGGCCATAAGAAGATCATTTGTAACCTTCACTAAAGCTGTTTCTGTGCTGGGCTGAGCTCTGAAACCTGACTGAAACTCTTCAAATAAACCTCCTCGCAGATGATCTGTTAGCTGTTTGACAACTACTCTTTCAAGGATGTTTGATATGAAAGGAAGGTTGGAGATTGGCCTATAATTAGCTAAGACTGCTGGGTCTAGAGATGCTTTTTGAGTAAAGGTTTAACTACAGCCAGCTTGAAGGCCTGTGGTACATAGCCGATCATTAGAGATAGGTTGATCATATTTAAGATCGAAGAATTAATTAATGGCAGGACTTCTTTGAGCAGTTTTGTAGGAATGGGGTCTAAAAGACAACGTGATGTTGTCACCTTGTCAACTATAAATAGATCAACAATCAACGATGACAGAACAACAGTGAATCAATGTTATTTCAATGTCAGTGTCAGGTTTCATCAGTATTTCAATGTTGTTTCAACATTGGTTTTGTGTTGACATTTCAATCCTGACGATTCTGATGGTTCAGATGGAAAATCAACATCTGTTCAATGTCTCCTTGCTATCTGGGAAGGGAATATGTCTGTGAAGGTTCTAGGGAAAGTAACTTTGGTTTTACTCAGAATTCTCTTGTTAATGTGTTGCTTCCGTAACTGGATACCCAGCAAGATTTGCCAGTCTTCTAGCTTGCTTACTTGCCACAAGTGCACTGTGCCACCTACCAATAGAAAGAGAAAAAATAATGTGCACATTTCCATGAAAGAAATCCCACGCCTGGACCGTCGTTGTCGCGCCATGATTCTAGCCTACGTTCACAGCGTCATGTGGCTATATGTTTGTTGTAAGATTCAGATAATTATTTTTTAAAAGCGAGACATTTTAAATGAGAATAAGAAAGAAAAGTATTTCTTTGTGCCCCTCTCCTGTTAATGCCCTACCTGGCCCCCTGGCAACACTTTGCTAGACCCGCCCCTGCACAGTTACCAGCTGTCAGCTACCTAAAAAAGGATCCTGGTGTTATTTGTCTCTCAGAAACAGTTCATAACTTCCCTCAACTCATTCATGTCACCTAAAAGGTAAACCTGTTTCTCCATCACCTGTTCAGCTCTGATGATTCAGTAAGGACATCTCCTGGTTTCATCTTCATGTTTCCCTCTCACCACATATCCAAACCACATCATGACCAGCAGCTTTACAGCTGTGGCTCCAGCAAACATCAGCTGATACTAGAAATTAATATTAAATAAATTCTAACAACAGCTGATCAAGCTTAAACGTGCTGCTGTTGTTTAGCGCGACATCCGCTGGTTTCCTCTTTCTGGCGCAAAGTGGGCGATAAACAAACAGAGAGAAAAGCCGATCAGCTGATCATTGATCAGTTTCATGATTGAAGTAGAAACAGGAAAAGGGAGGGGAGAGAATGAGAGAAGAAGAGGCAGCTGCAGCGTAACGACAGAATAACTCCAGCTTTGTGTCTTTTCCATTGTAGCTGAAGTCCGGGACAAACTGTTCCTTTTCACCTCAACACGAAACGGTAATATTTTCTCTGAATACCAGACGATTCCGTTTTTTACAGGACTATTAATTAACCTTATGAACAAAATAAAGTTCAACATCAGTAACATAGCACCACCCAGCTGTATAGAAACTCCGTCATGCTAGCTAGCACGCAGTACGAAAAAGTCAGTAACGAAAATAAACTCCACCTAAACTTGGTTCATATCTGACCCAGAGAGACTGCAGGTCATAACTTCTTACCTGAAGTTCAGTTCACACTTGGACCGGCGGCCGCCTCGGGTCTCTTTTCCTTCTGCTCCCTTTTCCTTCATCCACCTGCTGGCCTCCACCACTTGCTAATGTTACTGAATCTGTGGAAGCTCCGCGATAGCCACCACACGAAGTAACGAGTAACGAGCCTATCTAAATCCCAGTAACGAGTAACGCGTTCCTGATTTTGGCATAATAACTAGTTACCGTGCTCGTTACCACAATAATAATGTAGTTGCTGTAAAGCATTACTTAATAGTGCGTTAGTCCCTACACTGGTAATAAAAATTATACCGATATAACGAATGGTACGGCACTAGCTCTCATTGCATTATATCGCCTCTGTCAGTGCGCCCCAGGGCAGCTGTGGCTACAATGTAGCTTGCCATCACCAGTGTGTGAGAGTGTGTGTGAATGGTTGAATGACTGAATGTAGTGTAAAGCGCTTTGGGGGTCCTTAGGGACTGAGTAAAGCGCTATACAAATGCAGGCCAGGCCATTTAACCTATTATTTATATGGTACATCTGTTGAATTCAAATAATTCTAATGTTCTCCATAATTACACCTGGCAGTCAACACACTGTTTCATATTCTTCTCTTTTGAAATCAAATCAAATCAAATCACTTTTATTGTCACATCACATGTGCAGGCACACTGGCACAGCACATGCGAGTGAAATTCTTGTGTGCGAGCCCCACAAGCAACAGAGATGTGCAAACACAACAACACAAACGAGCAAAATACAAGAATGGCCAACCTGAAACTAATAAATATATGTACAATATATAATAGTGTATGCATTTCTGGATGTGTATACTAAATATTTTCCTACGTGTGTGTGTGTGTGTGTGTGTGTGTTTGGTGTGTGTTTTTGGGTGTGTGTGGTACACATTTTTACAAATTAAATAGTAAAAAATAATAATAATAATAAAATATATAAAATATACAGAGTTGAATATGTGCAAAACAAGTGGCATTTATATACATCGTGTGGATAATGTTGAATTCCGTAGTTGTCTGAGGTCTGGTCTGCGTGTCCAGGCATCAGAGTCGGTGTAGATAATTCTGTCTAATATCGAGTTTTCGTTTTTTGTTAGAAGAATTAAGCTGTTTATACTAAGGCAGTGTACAGTGTGGATATGGAAACTATTTTTATCTTGATTGCACAAAAGGACAAGAGTGTAATTTTGTTTAACTCTGTAGGAAACTGATACCTTTCTTGTTAATTTGATCATATTTGTAATAATTTTATTGTCATTTTAATTTGCTAGTTTTTATTTTGATCTGTGTTGTTCAGCACTTTGGTCTGCCTGGTGTGTTTTTAAAGTGCTATACAAATAAACGATGATGATGATGATGATGATGCTAAAGTGCAACTGCATTATGCTGCTAATAACTTTGCTCCTTGCAAGAAACTGCACAGATAGCATGCTAATGCTAAGCTTAAGAAGCCCCCCCCCCTTGGTGCGGTTCATGTGATGTCACCACAATAGTCATACTTGGGTGCCAACCCAAAAACAAACAAATAAACAAACAAAAAAAAGCACCAAGGACCTCTAATGAGGTTCATTCATGGTGTGAATATGATTCAATCTCAATCCAACCCAGCTATCAGTTTTATGTTGCAAGTTTAAGCTAAACCCCTCCCATAGCCATGTATGCTTTCCATTCAGGGATGTGGCAAGGTACCATAGATGTGCAAATGTCAGTACAGGTTAGCAACTAGCCATGTAAAGTTACCATGGGTGTACATTTTCCACATTCTCCCATGGAACACAGCACCTTTTTACTGTATTTACTTTTTCCTGTCACAGACACATCTAGCCAATAAGCAGACTAATCATTTCTGCATGAAAAAGAATCCAAATCATGGAGAAAAGCTACAAGTTTATAAAATAATTAACAGTTTCAGACCAGAGTAAAACTATTGGTGTGAAAATGCACTTAAAGACCGTGAAGGCTCTGTCGTGGTTTAGACTGGTGGCAGCAGATGGCCCCGCCCCTCCCTGAGCCTGGAGGTTTCTTCCTATTAAAAGGGAGTTTTTCCTTCCCACTGTCGCCAAAGTGCTTGATCATAGGGGATCACATGATTGTTGGGTTTTTCTCTGTATGTATTATTGTAGGATCTAATGTACATTATAAAGCGCCTTGAGGCGACTGTTGTTGTGATTGGGCGCAATGCTCCCGCAAAGCACCGGCCCGCCTACCTGTGCCAAAAAAGGAAAAAACCCAAGAACGCCCCACGTACACACCAGTTCCTAATAGACCGGCACTCAGTACTGGAACTCAGTATTAAGCAATGTGGGATCATCTTGACAGAGAACAAATAAAAGGCAGAAATATCCAGAGAAGAGCATAGAATGTCCTTCAGGAAGCCTGGAGAATAATTCCTGAAGATACTTAAGAAAATTACAGAACGCCACCTCAGAAAGTTCAGGCTGGGTTGAAGAATACAAGTGCCATAACAAATACTGACTTTCAATATTATTAGGAATGCACAAACTCTGATTTTGCCTACATACATGGGAAATACTGCATTTCCATGTATGCTTACACACTTTACACTTTAATAAAACATTGCACCTATTTTCTATTTCCCTCATAAAAACAAAGAAATGGGTGGTTCAAGACTTTTGTACAAAACTCTTTACAAGACTAAACATATTTTTCCAAGCCATCTGAATTAGTTACCTCAGTTTGAACCTGTGCTGGTACCCGTCAGTCTTGTTCAACTTATAGCAGAAGCTTGTTTTTGAGAGTATGTGCCGTGGATGATAATTGGTGTTCAATTGGTGTTGAACTCTACCATCTGGTGTGGAGCTTGCATGATTTAGCCCTGCGACAGGCTGGCAACCTATCCAGGGTGTACCCCACCTCTCACCCTATAGTCGCTGGCTCAAGTCCCCTGAATTGAATAAGTGGAAGACAACGGTTGGATGAAACAAATTTATAATATTGTACAGGGAGTGCAGAATTATTAGGCAAGTTGTATTTTTGAGGAATAATTTCATTATTGAACAACAACCATGTTCTCAATGAACCCAAAAAACTCATTAATATCAAAGCTGAATGTTTTTGGAAGTAGTTTTTAGTTTGTTTTTAGTTTTAGCTATTTTAGGGGATATCTGTGTGTGCAGGTGACTATTACTGTGCATAATTATTAGGCAACTTAACAAAAAACAAATATATACCCATTTCAATTATTTATTTTTACCAGTGAAACCAATATAACATCTCCACATTCACAAATATACATTTCTGACATTCAAAAACAAAACAAAAACAAATCAGCGACCAATATAGCCACCTTTCTTTGCAAGGACACTCAAAAGCCTGCCATCCATGGATTCTGTCAGTGTTTTGATCTGTTCACCATCAACATTGCGTGCAGCAGCAACCACAGCCTCCCAGACACTGTTCAGAGAGGTGTACTGTTTTCCCTCCTTGTAAATCTCACATTTGATGATGGACCACAGGTTCTCAATGGGGTTCAGATCAGGTGAACAAGGAGGCCATGTCATTAGTTTTTCTTCTTTTATACCCTTTCTTGCCAGCCACGCTGTGGAGTACTTGGACGCGTGTGATGGAGCATTGTCCTGCATGAAAATCATGTTTTTCTTGAAGGATGCAGACTTCTTCCTGTACCACTGCTTGAAGAAGGTGTCTTCCAGAAACTGGCAGTAGGACTGGGAGTTGAGCTTGACTCCATCCTCAACCCGAAAAGGCCCCACAAGCTCATCTTTGATGATACCAGCCCAAACCAGTACTCCACCTCCACCTTGCTGGCGTCTGAGTCGGACTGGAGCTCTCTGCCCTTTACCAATCCAGCCACGGGCCCATCCATCTGGCCCATCAAGACTCACTCTCATTTCATCAGTCCATAAAACCTTAGAAAAACCAGTCTTGAGATATTTCTTGGCCCAGTCTTGACGTTTCAGCTTGTGTGTCTTGTTCAGTGGTGGTCGTCTTTCAGCCTTTCTTACCTTGGCCATGTCTCTGAGTATTGCACACCTTGTGCTTTTGGGCACTCCAGTGATGTTGCAGCTCTGAAATATGGCCAAACTGGTGGCAAGTGGCATCTTGGCAGCTGCACGCTTGACTTTTCTCAGTTCATGGGCAGTTATTTTGGCCTTGGTTTTTCCACACGCTTCTTGCGACCCTGTTGACTATTTTGAATGAAACGCTTGATTGTTCGATGATCACGCTTCAGAAGCTTTGCAATTTTGAGACTGCTGCATCCCTCTGCAAGATATCTCACTATTTTTGACTTTTCTGAGCCTGTCAAGTCCTTCTTTTGACCCATTTTGCCAAAGGAAAGGACGTTGCCTAATAATTATGCACACCTGATATAGGGTGTTGATGTCATTAGACCACACCCCTTCTCATTACAGAGATGCACATCACCTAATATGCTTAATTGGTAGTAGGCTTTCGAGCCTATACAGCTTGGAGTAAGACAACATGCATGAAGAGGATGATGTGGACAAAATACTCATTTGCCTAATAATTCTGCACTCCCTGTATTATTATTGTTCTAGTAAATTTACCAGTGTATATAGATCTTTCTTTATTAATATATTAAATTTTGTGCTTTAGTGTACTGTAAAACTAATATATTCGGTACCATATATTTAAAACTTTTTACCATGTACACAGTGTATATCATATAAATATATTTGCAATGTTCAGCAGGATTAAGGAATTAAAGGTCATTGTAAGATTAACTCAAAATGTTTCACATTTTTACTGAGTAAACAGCTGTGGGCCTCGCAAAACCCATCTATGTGAAATACGTATGGATACCAAATTGTAATCCATAAAACATTTATGTAATCACAATTAAAGTAAATGATGTTTTCCTTGACAATTACTGGTTTTTGGCCTAACACCAAAACAAAGACCTGTACATCTAGAAACAACTAGGCAGGGTCCAGCTCTTTACATGCTTTACGTGCAGAACAAGAAAATTAGCCTTGTTCTAGTTTTGTGGTGGAATATGTCATATATCATACACTTATATCCATGAGACCCAGCCTATTCATTTATGTCTTCTGTAAGTGATATTTGTCTTTGGTCTCTGGCTTTTGACTTATTTCAGCTACCCTACTAAGTCATGATGTGCTCAATAAGACATACCTCGTGTGTCCACTGCATTCTTATGTTGGCACTGATCACCACCTGCACTCATGTATATATCTTTCTACGTAGCACTTTTAATTCTTATTCTCATGTATATATCTCATGTATATCCCATGCACATATCTTTCTTTCTACATAGCACTTTAATTCTTATTGTTTGCACTGAAGCACCGCAGCAATTTCCTAATGTTGTAAACCTCAACATCTGGCAATAAACCCCATTCTGATTCTGATTCTGATGTGTTTCCGTGCCCTCTTTTAGCTCCAAAGACAGAGAATCACAGAAAATTCACCTATTCATGGGACAATGTTATTCTATGTCAGGGGTCCCAATCCCAGTCCACGAGGGCCGGTGTCCCTGCAGGTTTTAGATGTGTCCTTGATCCATCACAGCAGATTTAAATGGATAAATTACCTTCTCAATCACGTGATTCAGGTGTGTTGACCCAGGGTGAGATCTAAAACCTGCAGGGACACCGGCCCTCGTGGACTGGGATTGGGGACCCCTGTTCTATGTTTTAGTAAAGTTCTTCCTTTCTAGCTTTCACACTCCAATGCACCCACGGGAGTGTGACTAGGTTTGGGGTTCAGAATCTTGCCAGGGAGCAGCCAGGGATTGAACAACCAACCCTCTGACCTTCTGACCTACTCTGCCTGAAAGTCTTAGTAGAACTGTAATCCAGGAAAATTTTACGACTTAATACTGTTTTATCTGTTTCGCTGAGATCTGTCTGAAAGTTATTGTAGGCTAAATCATTCATCCTTGCAAGAAAATGAGGCTTAACTGCTGCTTTTCTCCATGGTGGAAATGAGAAATAAACTCACTCTCTTTTTATTTTGCTCTCTTTCTCTCACCAGCAGCAGAGCTTATGTTTGAATACACAGTATGAATTATGCAGGGTGACTGGCTCTAGCTTCAGGTTAGTTGTTGACAATTTCACAGGAATACAATGTGAAATCTCTAATAGCCAATCAGACTAGGGTGTGTCCCTACCCGGTGTCAGCTGTGCATAATTGATTAAAGATAAACACAGTAGGTAGGTTTTTCACTACTGTTGATAATGTCCAATGAGATTAAACTGTCCAGAACCAGAAATGTCTCAGACTATTCAGTCTGTTATGGGTGGAAAGTCTAGGAATTTCTACATTTGCATGAACCTCCCAGCTGTTTGTTTAATTCCTTCCACCTGTGCTCTGCTTTGCACTTGGCATCAAAATACCACACAGAAAAGCAAAGCAAGGTAGGTAAATACCAAACAGTTGGAGCACTGCTTGTTCTAACTGCCAGGAGAGTAGAACATGTACCTATGCTAAATTACTTATGTCACTCTTTACCTGCCTTCAATACTCTGCTGCCTCATTTGGAAAACTCTCCAGCATCATAAGACCAGGCAGCATTAATCCATTCACATGCATCTATCTAATAATCTGACCTGATATCCAGGGCGGTAAAGACCAATCCATGCTGACAAGCTCACTGTGTCATGTTTAAAGGAACGTGAGCAGAGGGTTGACAGAGGATGAACCTGGGATTCTGCTGGCTGTCTAAGTTTTATGTCAGTTCCCCATCAAGAAAATGATGTCGAAGTAACGGAGTCCTGCTGCTGCTTGTTGCTATGGCAAACCTCGGAAGATGCTGGTGGTCCTTTCTGTTTGGTGTAAGCAGATAAGAAAGAGGGAAGAAGGAAAGTGTGATTAAAATTTTGCATATTTGCATTTAGAATCCACTCTTCATGTTGCATGCTCTGTGAGCCTCAGTGTGTGTGTGTTTGTGTGTGAGGGAGAGAAACAACTACACCAGTCTGCATGATAATAACCTGTTAGTAGCAGACATTACCTTACACAGAAACAGACTGCATTATCTTTTCCTTCCATTCTAGTATGCATTTCTCTCTATCCCCATTTCCTCCCTCCCTGTCTTCTTTCTCTACTCCTTGTCGTTTTTCAGCCTGGCTCTTATCTTTTCTTTCTTGAAGCTTAGCCTTTTCATTTTTACAGTCAAGCGTGATACACACACGCGCACACACAGAGATGGGGAGAGAGAGACACAAATAGAAAGGGGGACTGTGCATGGCCAGTGGGTGGGCACAGATACATCAAATAAAGACTAGGCCAGTCTGACAGGATAGCATGTGCACACACAAGCACACAGTAAACAATGTGTATATTCAAGAGGAACAGTGTGTGTGTGTGTGTGTGCGCAGCTTATCAGGGTTTGTAAAAGAAGTCATGGTGACAGAAAAGGAGCACAAAAAAGAAGAGGGAAATAAATTAGACTGAAGAGGAGAGGAGAGCTAAAAATGAAAAGGGACAGGAAGAAAGGAGAGAGCAGCAGAAAGGAGAGAGGTAGCCAGCAGGCAGGATAGTGTGGTGCATGTGTGTGTGCAATGGGAGTGTTAGGATGTGAAGTCATGTGTAAAGAAGTAATCATGACAAAGCCTGGCAGTGCTTAAGCTCAGCAGTGACCACATCCATCACATGGCTATAATGTTGGTGAATGTTTTTTTCAGTTGGTTAATAAGTGTGCTCCTCATTGAAAAAAATCAAACATCATACCTGCAACAGTTTGTGTATTGCTTACATGATCACAACAAACAAACAAACAAAGTTCATTTAGCAAAGAAAAGAAGAAAAAATGCTCTGCAAAATAAAGATAATACATTTCAATATTGCTTCACCTGTTCTGCAACAGTGATCATTGAGGCTGAGGTGAACAGGTGGGGCCAGAAAGGAATAGGACAATCACCAGTTACTGGTATTTATCTTATAGCCTCGAGCTATATAAATATATACATATATAGCTCGAGGCTATAAGACCACACCAACCCATGCACTGCCTAATTGACTAAAGAAAGACATTGTGTGACTCAATGCCTCACACATGGATTCTGGAATGCCTAAAACTGTTCAAGACCAACAGGACCCTAAAGGCCTTCAATTCAGTGGGAAAGGGGAAGACAACACTAAAGGCCAATTTCAAGGCAATTGCACAAATCACCGTCAAGTGCGGGATTTGCCATGATGATGCTCCGTCCCCACTGCTGTTCAGCATAGGCCTGAACCCCCTCAACCTGATCATTAACAAGACTGGATACCAGCTATGGAAAAGAGCAAATGTCAGGCACCTCCTCTACATGGACATCACGCTGTATGTAAAGAGTCAACAAGACATTGATTCACTGATCCATATCACTAGAAAAATAAACATCACTTAAATGTTCTCTGTGCTGCTCTGCGTCCTGCATTTGAGTCCAAGCTAGTTTTCCCGCTGTCCCTGGTTCCGGCCCGATTTGCTCCCTGGTGCACCCTTGCCAACGAGCCAGTTATATAACATCTAAGTCAGAGTGTGCTGCGATGGAAAAGTACATTAAGGAGTCACTAGCAGCTGGTATCATACGTCCGTCGTCATCTCCTGTGTGAGCTGTTTTTTTTCTTTGTAGACAAGAAGGATGGCTCTTGCCGGCGGTTCATTGATTTCAGAGGCTTAAATTACATTACTACCAAGAACAAGTATCCCTTGCCACTCATTAGCTCCGCTTTTGAATCACTACAGGGCGCTACAATATTCACTAAATTAGATCTCCGCAACGCTTGTCACTTAGTGCGAATCCGTCAGGGAGACGAGTGGAAGACAGCTTTCAACACCCCCCTTGGTCATTTCGAGCATCTTCTCATGCCTTTTGGTTTGGCAAACACACCAGCCGTGTTACAAGCCCTAATAAACAACGTTCTGCAGGATTTCCTCGACCGGTTTGTATTTGTCTATCTAGATGACATTGTCATTATTTCTAAGACTCTGGAAGAGCATTGTTCACATGTCCGAGCTGTCCTTCAGCGCCTCATGGAGAACAAACTAACGGCTACGGTGAAAGCGGTCACAGACTGGCCTGTACCCTCCACTCAGAAACTACTCGAGAGGTTTTTGGGATTCGCCAATTTCCAACGCCGATTCATAAGAAACTACAGTCAGGTAGCAGCTCCACTTACACACCTCACTTCCACTAAACTTCCATTCATCTGGTCCAATGAAGCAGATAGCACGTTCACTAGACTGAAACATCTATTTGCAACAGCGCCCATCCTCATTCTGCCTGACCCAGACTTTTATTGTTGAGATGGATGCTTCTGTTGTGGGGTTGGGGCAGTACTGTCCCTCTTGTAAGCATACCGGTCGGGCACCTTTTTTTGCATCGGCTTTTGCCAGCGGAAATGAATTATGATGTAGGGACCGGGAACTGCTTGCCCTTAAGTTTGCATTGGAGGAGTGGCGATCATTTGAAGGGTGCTGAGAAACCGTTCCTAGTATGGACGTACCACAAGAACTTAATGTACAGTACTTATGCAGTGCTAAGAGACTGCCAAGCTTGATGGTCACTGTTTTTCCCCCCTTTTTAACTTTTCTATTTCTTATTGCCCAGGCTCCAGAAATGTAAAACCGGATGTCCTTTCTTGGCAGTTTGACTCTGAAACAGAACAATCAGAATCTTCCCCCATACTTCCAGCCAGCTGCAAGGTTGGAGCTGTCACTGTCACGCCATTAACCAGGCTCTCCAGACAGAACTGGGGCTGCCCGACTGGCGTTTTGTTCCTGCAGCCGCTCGCTCCAAGATGCTGGAGTGGGTGCATGCTTCTAAGTTCGTGTGCCACCCAGCAGAGATAGGATGGTTTACTCTAATTAAAAGACATTTTTGATGGGACATGCTAGATAATGACGCTAGAGAGTATGTGGCTGCGTGCTCAGTATGTGCCAGGAATAAATCACATAATCAACATCCTGCAGGGCTGCTACAGCCCATGTTCCCTCTAATTTTTCATGTGTCTGAGCAAACACACAAACTCCCTGAGCATCCCTTGGACCACTGTGAGCAACAGTAGACGTGTGCACTGTGGTCACGCCACCATCCAATCCATCCAAGTCACATGGTTTATTAAAATAATCAAATTACAGCATTTACATTTATTTATTTACATTTATTTATTTACTTTTAATTAACTGATTTAGCCCACTTACAATGAAAATTTAAATAAGTCTTGTTCATGACCTGTGCAGTATGTTAAGTCTATTGGAAGTAAAAATAACTTGAACGCCAATTTTGAAAACACAACTTTCTCATTGCCTCATTGTTCTGACACACACAACAAAACTATTGACTACACTACACACTAACTACACAAGATTTATGCTAAATGTCACAAATCTCTCACATCTCAAACACGCCGTCACTCCTAAAATGGTAAATGGCCTGTATTTATATAGCGCTTTTACTAGTCCCTAAGGACCCCAAAGCGCTTTACATATCCAGTCATCCACCCATTCACACACACATTCACACACTGGTGATGGCAAGCTACATTGTAGCCACAGCCACCCTGGGGCGCACTGACAGAGGCGAGGCTGCCGGACACTGGTGCCACCGGGCCCTCTGACCACCACCAGTAGGCAACGGGTGAAGTGTCTTGCCCAAGGACACAACGCCCGAGACTTTCCAAGCCAGGGCTCGAACCGGCAACCTTCCGATTACAAGACGAACTCCCAACTCTTGAGCCACGATCGCCCCAGCGAACTTCCCCCTTCCTAAACAACTAAATGCCATGTTGCCATATCATTTTTTGATTGGTCGACATGGTACATTTTTCCACCAATAGGAAAGGGTGGGGTTTTCTTTGTTTTCGTCTTTGCTCACAGGCTTTCGAGCGTTTTCCTTATAAAACGCCGTTTTTACCGTTTCTTCCCGCAGTAAATATAAACAACGACAGTATTCAGGAAGAAAACCAAACATTGCAGATATTTTATCATAACTCTGGTTTTACGTGGCCGATCAACACAATTTAAAATCTGGTATAAAGTCCACACTTTTTCCGTCAATTGTTCCATCTGTCCTGCTCACATCTCCATTGGTTGTACACGTTGTCATTAACGTGGCTTCACTCCACATCAGCCGCTTTGCTAGCTAAAACACCAGTGTCGGCACATTAGAGGGAACATTGGCCACGCTTCATCACCCTTGTCCCACATTGCCCTGGATTTTGTAACAGGACTCCCGGTTTCGGCAGGAAAGACTACCATACTCACAGTCATAGATCGGTTTTCTAAGGCAGCACACTTTATAGCTTTAGAGAAACTGCCCACAGCAGCAGAAACGTCTAGGCTACTAATTGAACATGTTTTCAGGCTTCATGGCATTCCAGTAGAAATATTTTTAGACAGAGGTCCACAATTCTTGTCCCAAGTCTGGAGATCTTTTTACACCGCTTTAGGGGCCAAGCCTTGCCTGAGCTCTGGGTACCACCTGCAGACTAATGGCCAGACAGGATGTTTGAATTGGGAGCTCAAGGCCACACTCCGCTGCATAACCTGTCAACCTGGCCACTTATCTACCATGGGTGGAATATGCACACAACACGTTAACAACATCCACTACCAGGTTGTCACCATTTGAAGCCTCATTGGGATATCAACCACCACTGTTTCCTGAGCAGGAGGCTGATCTCGCTGTCCCCTGCAGTGCTGCCGTCGGGTCTGGACTCGTAAATGGGAGGCAGTATTATGTACAGTAGCCCATCAACGTCGCTATGCCAACTGGCGACGGTCACCAGCACCAACATACTCACCAGGACAGAAGGTGTGGCTGACTGCTAAGGACATCCCTCTCAGAGCGTCCTCCTGGAAAAATGTCGCCTCAATTCATTGGTCCCTATACAGTTGGTTTGCCCCACAGCTGTCAAGCTCTGTTTACCTCCAGCCTTACAGATTCACCCTGTTTTTCACCATGCTCCTGCTCATTGCTGGCACCTGTGGGTAATTAAGCCGTGGATTTATAAGGCCAGCGCGCTCAACCTCTCTTCGCTAGATTCTCAGCTAACCACAGTTGCTGCAGGCCAGCTCTGTGTTTTGTACACGTCTTAGCAAACTACCTTGTCTCACCTTGTATCTCTCTTTCATAGCTACACACCAGATTACCAGAAGCAAATCTCTGCCATAGAACCCCCATCCGGACGCTGGACCTCCCGACAGTCTCACAGTTTTACTCACTCCACGCACCTGCCTGCCTCCCTGCCTCAATGTCAGGAATTTCGGATTACTTACCACTCACCCAGACCACTCTCCCCTCATGCTACTGATCCACCTGCGGCAAGTAAGCAGTGCAAAGGACTATTCAGAACAAATAGCTGCCAGTATTCCTCCGGAACCATACCTAAACATATGTACTCTAGTTTCAGTGACTCTGATCCCTTCCCAGGACCCAGCCATCCAGTCTGACTCTCCCTTTGGCCCAAACCACAGAACTGCAGTTTCCACAGTTGAAAAATCACTGATTGTTTACATAGCTCAGGTCGCATAAGCGCCCCTTAGTTTTGGTGTTTGTTCTTAGCACAAGTTAAAGACATGACTCAGTTTTCTAGTTTTGTTCGCTTACACTTTTTGTGAAACATAAACGTTGTCACTTAAACGTTCTCTGCGTCATGCATTTCAGTCCTTTTTCTTTTGAGTCAGCCTCGGCCGTGACAGGATGGAAGCCACTGACACGAAGACAAGAAAGCTCCTTACCATGCATGAAGGGTTTCACCCCAAGTCCAGCACCCTCGGACTGTATGGTAACTGGAAGGAGGAAGCAGAGGACTACTGAGTGTCATAACCACTATGTAGGATGAAACAATAAGATCCCCAAGTACAGTAGTTTAATCTACGAACAATACATTTTTGGAATTGGTGTTTATTTTTTAAAAGCCATATGTGTTTGGATCTTTTCTAAGCATTCAAACTGAACATTTTACTTCTTTGCGTCTTTAAATTAAAAGAAATTGGTACTTTTTGGGAGGTTGGTGGGGGTATATTATCATGGAGTTTCAGCCTTGTTCAGATTAAGTTTGAGAGTATTTTGACACCTGCCATGTTTGGTCTGTTTAAATCATACTTTGTTTTGTTTTACCCATTGTTGTGTTTGTTTTGGTCACCACCCATGTGCGATTATTGTTTTCACATCTGCACATAGACCTTCTGGAGGAGGTGGTCATGGCATGGTTCCAGTTCATTTATGGTGTGAGCGTAAGCCAACCCTGATCTAAACCAAGTAAAAGGTGTACAAACAGTTTGAGAGGGTGAGACAGGGCATGAGGAAGTGGTCTATATAGACAAAGTCTGAGGAAGAAGAGAGAAAGTGATAATGAGAGAAATGATAGAGCAGGCAGCATGATTAGGTGTTTGTAGATGCCGAGTGAAGGGAAAGGAAAGGAGAGATAGAGATATACTGTTAAGTGCGACGTTGTCACCCATTTATGGTGATCATGTCAAATACTAAGCTTCTCTCTCTGTCACTCGGTCTGTGTGGTTCTTTGACTGACATGGAGGAAAACTAGAAAGCTTGTCTTTCCCTTTTACAATCACATGTTCACTCTTATCCCTCTTGTTATCTCCTTCCTGCTCAGTTCGTTCTTCTTTCTCATGCTCTTACTTCTCACTGCTCTGGTTGTTTACTCTCCTTTTTCTTTCTACTCATTGTTAATTATACCCGCCATCTTTGATTCTTGTCTTCCCTACATTCTCCACCAGCACTCCTGGTGCTGAAAATCACACATAAAATCAATGTGTGTTTTAGATTCAGTTTATATTGTTAGCCCTTGACATTGTTTCAGAAGCTAATGATATGTTTTCCCTGGTAAAAAGCCAGACTGAGTTTCCACAGTATTTGATTTTGTATTAGCTAAAAGTCAACTGAAAAACAAAATTTAGAGATAAACAAAAACCAACACCTCAATGATCCTAGGACCTTGAAAAGAAAGGCAACTGGACTTCAAGTTACTTGAAGATGTTTCACCTCTCATCCGAGAAGCTTCTTCTGTTCAATTTATTTACTTTGTTTTATTTAGAAAGAGGGGCAATACATGATAATGAACATTTTAACAAATGTAAATATCCCAGATTATAGTCTTGGACTAATTTCCACCTGCAGACACTCTGGCAGGTTGGTGTTACACACAAGTTAGTAAAAACATACAGAGACACTATTTGGTCATGTGACAAGGACAAAAGCAGTGATCACATTGTACTAGAACAAACAATAACACGAAGCGTGGACACAGAGGACAATATAAATAACAATAACCAAATACTGGAGATTCCCAGATATTTAGTGGGAGCAGCAATGGGACTTGTCCCTTAAGACGGTCCTTGACATACTATTGATCATGTGCCTTATTACCTGAGCCAAGGTGTGAAAAAGGTTGTTGTCATTATCAGCAAAGCTTTCCGGTGAAGCCATTGTGAGACTTGCCTCTCTCTATCATGTGATCTATTGAGATCAACTGACACAAGCTGTGAGTGGGCGTTCAAGCGCCTGGGGAAAGATCTCAAAACTAGATTGTAGGTGGCAGACAGTGTCATAAACCGCCCCTTCTATTCAAGAATGATCGTTCACAGTAGACAGAAGTAGGCTTCTGTCACTCTTCTTTCATGCTATCTAAAATGAGAACAATGGTGTCCTCAAAAGAGTGACCTTGTGCATCTGAGTCTTGTCCCGTCGAGGTGGCTCTTCTACTACGTTGTTTAGTTTGTTTTTTGGAGTTTTGGGATAAACCAGTTTTGTCTCAGTGTGTAGCTAGGCTTGGAGTGCACTGGGATGTCATGCTTGGAGAATATTTGCCCGAGTTTGTCTGAAAAAACTTGCCCCATAAGGGATGACAGTGTTGTTTCGTTTGCCATTCTGTTTCTACTTAATTGGTGTCTCAGCTTCTTTACTGTGCATCTTTGCTAATTTGATGGAAGCCTAATTGGGATAAACATGCTTTAAGAGCTTTCTTTATGTGTTTGTTCCTTTTCCTTCCCTTCTGGATTAGAAGGAACATTTCTACCCAGTGTTGCAGATTCCTGATTACTCCACGTTCCAAAGAGTTGGTATTGGTCTGTGTATGTGGGCTTCCAGTAAACTTCACTGTTGAGGTTTCCATTTTCCTCAATGTGCACAGCACAGTCCAGAAACGGCAAACTATTATCCTTTGTATTTTCCCTGGTGAACTTTGTTTCTATCCACTGAGTTGATGTGAACAGTGAAAGCTTATATTTCTTTGGTTTTGATTTGGCCCAGGTGTTATTAACATATCTGTACCAGTGAATAGGTTCACTCTTTGAAAGAGCCAAGAGCTTTAGTTTCCACTTTCACATTGGGAAGCCCATGGCACATCTATATTTTTGTCTGTAGAAACCCTCATTGGGTATAGGATTGGGCCTATAGGATTTTGGAGTTAGAGTTAGAGGTACATGGGAGGCCAAGCGGAATGCAACTCGGACAGTGGCTCAAACAAAACTTTGATGTGGGATGAGTTCGGTGGGGCCATGGAAAAAGACTTTTAACTGCTTCAAGGTGATTCCAGAAAACAATCAATTCAATTCAATTTTATTTATATAGCGCCAAATCACAACAAAAGATGCCTCAAGGCGCTTCATAGATACAGAGAAAAACCCAACAAATGACCCCCTATGAACAAGCACTTTGGCGACAGTGGGAAGGAAAAACTCCCTTTTAACAGGAAGAAACCTCCGGCAGAACCAGGCTCAGGGAGGGGCGGGGCCATCTGCTGTGATTGGTTGGGGTGAGAGAAGGAAGACAGGATAAAGACATGCTGTGGAAGAGAGACAGAGGTTAATAACAGATATGATTCAATGCAGAGAGGTCTGTTAACACATAGTGAGTGAGAAAGGTGACTGGAAAGGAAAAACTCAATGCATCATGGGAATCCCCCGGCAGCCTACGTCTATTGCAGCATAACTAAGGGAGGATTCAGGGTCACCTGGTCCAGCCCTAACTATATGCTTTAGCAAAAAGGAAAGTTTGAAGCCTAATCTTGAAAGTAGAGATAGTGTCTGTCTCCTGAATCCAAACTGGAAGCTGGTTCCACAGAAGAGGGGCCTGAAAACTGAAGGCTCTGCCTCCCATTCTACTTTTAAATACTCTAGGAACAACAAGTCCTGCGCACAGCTGCTAATAGCTGGATTGTAGCTCGCTTATCTGTATTCTAATTTTAATAACTGTACAGTACTCTGCTTTGGTAACTATTGTCCATGATGTAAATATGTAAAAATTGTGTTTCTGTTCTGTTTTATATGTGTTTTTTTTTTTTTTTTTTTTGCTGCTGATACAACCAAATTTCCCCTTGTGGGACAATTAAAGGATTATTCTATTCTATTCTATTCTATTCTATTCTATTCTAAGTAAGCCTGCAGTGTGAGAGCTAAGTACTCTAATAGGGTGATAAGGTACTATAAATAAAGATGAATATGCATGGCAAGACATACATTATTCATTGTCTAATAAAACAATAGCCATAACCTCAGAGCCAAAATAACAACGGAATAGCTTTGGGACCACTCTGTGAATGTCTTTGACAGGTCCAGCCAGAGCCAAGACTTCATCCCAATTAACCATCTCTGGAGAGCTTTGAAAATTCAGTTCAATTTTATTTATTGATATTTATTTATTGATTATATATTGATACTTAGCTCACCCGCCACCGCTCTCTCCAACCATGTCCACCACATCTCACAGGATGGGCGAGGTGGATGACCCACAGAACCACTGCAGAACCACTGCTGCTGCTTCTGTAACTGTCATCTGGAGACAGGGAACGAGGTTTTTGAGTCATTGCCTATACTGGAGCTAATGGTCCTTGAGCAGATGATGAGGCTCCTGGTGACTGGAGTGGATTTGGTGTGTTGGAGAGGGCCATGACCTTTCCAGAGTACCACTTAGCAGCATGGTGGCCTGGCACAGAGGAAGGAACATCCGACCCCCACAATCTGGCATGGATGCCTCACACTAACACTCTTCGCACTGTTTTTCTCCTCAGATCTCAGTGGGAACAGGTGTTGCTCCTGACTCACGTGAATTTGTGCAAACATCAGCGCAGGAGAGCTGGAAGTGCACGCAGCCCGAACTCTTCTGCAGGGAGTGTCAGCTCATAGAGGTGGGATCCTTGTGGCCGGCCCAGACTGGAAGGACGTACAAAGTTCTGGTAAGGTGCCAAGGTGTGGTACACAATAGGCTATGGTGGACTCTACCAAACCCTGCTTCAGCCTGGGTTGTTGTTGGGTGGGAATTAGGTGTGTACATAGTGACTTTCACAAATATCCAGTGGTGTTAGGTTAAAATGTATAGAGTTGGGGCAGTGGTTAGCTCCTTTCTTGGTCACCCCTTATTTCTTGGGATGGATTGGGCTGAGTTTAATAAGCTGGTGGGGCAGCACTTATGACTGGGAACGACTTGTGGTATCTGTGCTGAGGCTGTCCAACACTGCTACCAGGGAGGAGAAATCCATAGGGCATTTTCAGGAGACCCTGCCACTTCCTGTGATTAAATCCAAGGAATATTTTCCATTGGAGCAGTCCTTTGGTGACACTCTACACTCAACGTTGGTTTAAGAAATAAACATTAAGGGTCACATGGTGTGTGCTGAGGCAGAACAGTCCTTTGTGATAATTAGACACAGGCTAGTATGACACACTGGAGAGAGAAACTGAGTCATTTGTGCTGAAAAGGCATCTCACAGGCAGCTTATTTTAACCTAACGGTCAGCCACATGAGGTCTGATATTATTTGTTGGTGGTACCCCTGTGCAGCAATTTTGCAGGAAGTCTGGCACAGACACTGTTTCAGATCATCTCCCGAGTTAGCATGCGTAAAAGATATTGACCAGAACACCTTATTCAATACTTGAACATTAAAGGAGCTGCATGAATTACTGGTTCTTTAGGGAATTCAGACTAGCACCTCAGTACTAGTCTGAAAGGCATGGGAATGATTGGGGATGTGGGGATGAAAGAAGCTGTGATTGACAGCCAAGAAGTGGCAGTGTTCTGGTGACAGCCATAGTTAGAGCAACATTGCCATAAAGCCGAGGGCCACGTCTTTGAAGCTGGGAAGTGAAGTGTGCAAAGCAAAATAAAAAACCTGTGTAAACTGAAACTGCTGTGTCAGACTGTGTATGTTGGACACACACAGTAGCTTTCGTGTTACAATGTTGTTTGACTGAGGAGACAGCTGCTTCTTTCTTGAGAGAGAAACAATGGAGTTTTATATCTGAGAGAAACCGCAAAAGGTAGCTGAAAAGTTCATATGAGTGTATTCTATTCATGGAAGGAGGATACAACATAGGACTACCTTTCCATTTAATCACTGGATTGTGGTGAAATGGAAATGGAAAGAGTCTATATTAATCTTTGCTCGTAGTGCCCCATAGAAAGCTTTCCAAACTTGCAAATAGAGCTCTGGGCCTTTCTCAGAAATTATATCTACTGAAAGTCTGTTACTGAGAAAGACATGTTGGACCAATACATGAGCTGTTTTAATGGCGGTTTGTAATTTAGGCAAAGCTACAGAATGCTCTGCCTTTAAAACCTGTTTAATGGTTAGTGTTGCCTTCATAGTTCTTTTCAGTGGGGGAAAGACTCTGGGGAAAAGAATCCACAGGGATGTGTGCTAGAGGTTTCAGTACAGACAGAACAAAGTTTGGGCTCTTTTCAAAACTAAAACATAATATACATTTAGAATTATACAAAAAGGCCCTTTTCAGGGGAACACAAAACGAGTTAACAATTTAAAGCTGTTCTGCAGCAGTGGAGGTTTATCAAGTCTTGAAAGCTGCAGCTACTAATTCCTACAGGTGTTTCAACTTTTCTGGATTACTTCCCCCTCTGTCTGCATAAAAGCAGTGTTGGACACACTGTGGTGCCATACCCTAGTAAGCATCAGTTGAACAGTATCGTACTGCAGAAAGTAGTGTGTTGGTACACAAATGGTGAGAAAAGAAAAACAATGGAAGAGAGACAGACCATAACACTTATAAATGTCGGTCTGTGCTACAGAGAAACTGCAAACAAAGTCAAGGTGTCAGTGAGTCCAGTTTCCTTCACCATCAAAGGCTCAGAAACAAACTGTGACAGGAAGAGGTCTGCAGACCCAAAGACACGAGTGAACCAGAGGACAAGTTTCTGAGAGTTAGCAGCTTGTGTGATGGTGGCTCACAGGACATCAGCTTCAAGCAGCTTAATAGTCTCAGTTTCAGCTGTGAAGAGAAAACTTCAAGCTGCAGGTTTGACAGGATGAGTTTTTTTTTTCACCTCCAACTGGTTATTTGTACTATGCGTTCATTTCAGAGTGCAATGAGACATTAAACTGCATTATTTTCAATAAAAACTTGAAAAATTGAGGTGTTCTAAAACTTTTGACAGCTGCAGCATAGCTGCCACCTTCTCCTCTTTAGACTGAACTGCTGTTCTGTCTAATTATTTATTTTTTATTTAATCCTGGTGATTTACAATCCAACCAAAGAGCGGTATCACATCAGATCACAGGATCTGTAATTTAATAACAGTGCCAAGCACTTAACTCAATTTCCCTCTGGGAAAAGTTTCTCTGAGAACAGTTTGATGAGAAATAATGAGGTGGTACAATATCACAAGATCTCATTTGTCATGGTCCTGGGCCATGTGGGCCCAGTAGTCTTAGTTTTCATGTATGTTTGTATTTTGTTCCTTATTTAGGCCATGTTTTCTGAGTTGCCCTGTTGTGTTGTTCCCTAAGTGTTTTCCCTTCATGGCTTTTACCCCCTGTGTGCCCCTCTGTGTATCTGTGAGCCCTCATCTCCCCTCCTCGTTTCATTCCATGTTTCCCCAGCCCACTATGCCCGTGCTCTCTCTCTCCTCCTGCTTGCACCTGTGTACTTCCTGTTTTACTTTGACAGTCTCCCGTCAGTGTTGTTTACTCCTGCCATGTCTTGTTATGTTTATCTATGTCAGCTGTGTTCCCATGTGTGGCCACTTCCCCTGATCATCCCTCATGTGTATTTAGTCTCTGTGTTTCTTACAGTCTGTGTCGCGTCGTCTGTGTTCCCACCCTCCGTGTTTCCATGCCCGGTCTGTTGTATTCTACGTCATAGTCTTACCATAGTTTATTCCCAGTTTAGGTTTCTGTTTAGTTATTGCTCTTGTGCTGCCCTTATTCTTGTTTGCTTCTTTTGTATTCATCAGCCACAATAAAAGGCTCGCTTTTCGTTCAACCCAGTTTCGTGTCCACGCCTGTGTCTGCACCTGAGTCCTCCACACACTCTCCACACGGTCTGCCACTGCGACCGTGACATCATTACACCCTGGTTTAAAAATGCAGAAAATGAGTAAAAGTAATACAGGGACCAAATAAGAGGAGTTAGACATGGGTAGATTCATCATCAGGAGTCACAATACATTTTATTTAATTAGTGTAACAGTTACCATGACAGGGATGTCAACCACCTGAGGTTCCTGTGCTTCAGGCAATGATGCACCAGTTGATATTTCCACAGTACTGGTTGTTGTAGTACTACAGTTGGCATAGACTGATAGGCCAAAATGTTATGATCCTAAGAGCGGGATGTTGCGCGGATCCTCCATCCTCTTGGAGGGCTTCCATTGGTCAAATACAGAGAGTGCATCTGTTTAATAAGATAAGATAAGATAAGATAACTCTTTATTGTCATTGCACAGTCATACATAGTACAGTAGTACAATGAAATTGGAAAAACTGTCCTACGTCGGCACTACATATAACACAACACGAATGAAAGAATGAGTTAAAAACTCAAAAATCCTGTTTACAGCCATTGTTGGGTTCATTTTTGAGAGACCGAAGACAAATATGTTCAAAGTGAGCCTCTGTCAGTGCGCCCCAGGGTGGCTGTGGCTACAATGTAGCTTGCCATCACCAGTGTGTGAATGTGTGTGTGAATGGGTGGATGACAGGTTGTGTAAAGCGCTTTGGGGTCCTTAGGGACTAGAAAAGCGCTATACAAATACAGGCCATTTTTTTTTTCAAAGTGTATTTTCTTAAAATTATTACGCAATTCAAGGTTCAAGTTAAAAACAGCTGCCGTGTTTCTTTGCTCACTCAGGAGAGCCCAAAAGAACAAAGAGCACCACACCCAGACAGTATACACTTTTAGTGCGGTCACTGAAACAGAACGTTGACATGATTGGTCGAAAGAGTTGACGGTGGCATCAGGTCTGATATTGGTTCACGTTTCTTCTTCTGCAGTTTTCTGGACATCTCCTTATATAGAGATGACCTTTTTGCAGGCACTCCCATTACCATGGCAACCACCACTTGCTCTCTGGTCAGGCCTGTAGAGTTAAAGAAGAGGGAAGGCGTGTAAGACCATTTCCTAACATCGGAATTTATGGCCCTGTTTTGGTGTAGGAGAGTCAGCCTTAAAGTTAATTACTTAATTCTGAGAAAAATACTATTGTACAATGGTGGTATTAAGATAAAGTTGCATTTTGTGTGGGCTACTAGTTAGCAAGCTAGCTAACATTATCACTTTAGCTAAATGATCTTACTCCAGCTGTGAGATTTTACCCCCAGGTTCTGTGGGTTAGGTGTTGTGAGCAGAGGCTTCAGGAACCAAGCCAAAGGACTTTTGTCAAAACATGGATGAGTTTGATAATGCCGTACCGTCTGTGTTGCAAGGTAAGTCGCATTTTTCAGTTTTATGCTGGGTCATTAGCTAAGCAGCGTTAGCATCTGTTAGCATTGTTTCTGAAACTTCCACAGATCCTTATTCCCTCAGCTGCTGTTTACGACAGGGCTGCAGCTATGAATTATTGTAGTAATCCATTCATCTGTCAATTATTGTAGTAATCCATTAATCTCTCAATTATTGTAGTAATCCATTCATCTATCAATTATTCCATCGATTAATTGAGTAATCCGATAAAAAATACTTTTATCTTATTAATTAGCAATAATAAATATTCAAAAGAGGAAAAAGACAAACTTCTTTCAAATGAACTGCTCACTGGTTTTCATTTTAGAAATCGCTATGGTTTTTGTTTCATCTGCCGTGTGGTTCATTTGTCAAAAAACAAAACAAAAAACAAATGCTTATTTATGTGCCATATTAAATTTCTAAAGAAAAGATTTCCTTAAATACCAAAATATATAAAATACTGTCTAGTAGGCTCAAACTAAAACTAAATAAAGTAAATACAGAATCTAAACTAAAGCATAAAAAATCATTTTACTCTTTCTTCTTAGAAGGCTTTATGACTTTTTGTAGATGTGTTTCTGTGTGTTAAGGTGCGCACGTGAATTAGTAAATTTGTGTCTGTAAGCCTTTAAAAGAGAATGTGATGGTTACAATGAAGATAAGCGAGCATATCAACATTTGGTGGTTTGATGCTGCTGAAAAAAAAGATGTTATGATGGTGTAGACCAGGGGTGGGCAACCTTTCTGATGACGAGTACCATTTAAAATTTCCTCAGAAGTCAGTGTGCCATATGATTGCATTAGCAATAAATTTAATAACGCTCTATATGAACAGTTACACACTATATAGAACAACTTTATAGAATTATATTTGTTTGCAGATGTTGGCAGCTGTCAGCGAATAGTTATCAGCTATTATGAAAGAAAAAAAGACTTTTTATCCATAACAACAAATGAACTGTACAACAGAAAATGTAAATGCTATTTATGGTCTCCTCACAACAATGATAAGAAAAATAAACTGGGCCAATATGGCATGTTTGTTAATACAGAGACACACATGTTAATGTGATCTCTGGTCTCCCACTCAGAGACACAGGTCTCCCAGTGTCCAGCATTCAGAGGCTACCTGAGGACTCATGTGAGAGAAAATCTGCTCACACAGACATGTAGAGACAAACACTGTCAATAAGGCCTCTGCAATGTTCTGAAGACAGTTAAACCTGTCAGGTGGTGATGTCCAGCAGGTGAGCATGCAGCTCCATGAACACGCACAGCTGTGGATTCCAGCTGCTTCGATGTTGTATGTATGATTTCTATACATTTTACGTCAGATAAAAACTTTGGTTGTAAGATTCAGATAATTATTTAATAACAGCTAAACATTTTAAATCAGAATAAGAAAGTATTTCTTTGTGCCCACCTTTCCCTGTTAATCCCCTACCTGGCCCCCTGGCAACACTTTGCTAGACCCGCCACTGCACAGTTACCAGCTGTCAGCTGCTTAGAAAAGGATCCTGGTGTTATTTGTCTCTCAGAAACAGTTCATAACTTCAACTCATCCATGTGACCTAAAAGGTAAACCTGTTTCTCCATCACCTGTTCAGCTCTGATGATTCAGTAAGGACATCTCCTGGTTTCATCTTCATGTTTCCCTCTCACCAGATAACCAAACCATCCTGACCAGCAGCTTTACAGCTGTGGCTCCAGCAAACATCAGCTGATACTAGAAATTAATATTAAATCAATTCTAACAACAGCTGATCAAGCTTAAATGTGCTGCTGTTGTTTAGCGCGACATCCGCTGGCTGGTTTCCTCTTTCTGGCGCAAAGTGGGCGATAAACAAACAAGAGAGACGATCAGCTGATCATTGATCAGTTTCATGATTGAAGTAGCAACAGGAGAGGGAGGGGAGAGGATGAGAGAAGAAGAGGCAGCTGTGCAGCAAAGACACAGAATAACTCCAGCTTTGTCTTTTTCATTGTAGCTGAAGTCCGGGACAAACTGTTCCTTTTCACCTCAACACGAAACGCCTAATATTTTCTCTGAATACCAGACGATTCCGTCTTTTTACAGGACGGTTGGAAACTCTACTAACTAACCTTATGAATAAAATAAAGTTCACTATCAGTAACATCATAGCACCCACCCAGCTGTATAGAAACTCCGTCATGCTAGCTAGCACGCAGTACGAGTTATTGTAACTGACTGTAAAAAGTCAGCACAACAAAAATAAACTCCACCTAAACTTGGGTTGTATCTGACCCAGATAGACTGCAGTCATAACTTCTTACCTGTAGTTCAGTTCACCTGAGACTCGGACTGGCGGCCACCTCGGGTCTGTCCTCCTGCCTCCCCTTTCTCTCATCCACCTGCTGGCCTCCACCACTTGCTAATGTTACTGAATCTGAGGAAGCAGTGCCATAGCCACCAACAAACAACTGAGTTATTTTTACACACCGACCAGCATCTGGCCAATCCACCACCTTTCATTGTTTATACCGTTACAAAAGAAAAAAAAAAGTCACCGGGCCACCGAGCAAATGCCCGGTATGCCCAATGGCCAGTCCAGCTATGGTCGTGCCATCAGTTAACCCTTTTAATGCAAGTTCTGGAGACTTGCTGCAGACTTTTTGCTGGTAAAACAAACAGCAGAGTATGGAGCAACTACAAGGTTTGTTGATCAGGTGCTTTGATGAAGGACTGCCGCTACATAATAGTACTTGTCGCGTGTTGAGTTCACTTTGAACAAGCCTGGACATTTTTTAATAACGCCATTGTCTACTTGCTGCAATAAAAACTCCATGCTCTGCATGTTGTTTTGCGCTAGCTGTGCATTAACTTCCTCTTCTGAGGGGTCATGGTAAAGCCATATGAGCAACATCTAATGAACACTAGTATTAATACAGGTTCATTTTTTCATTTATGTTGTAATGTCATGTCGTGTGTGTCCTTATGCTATGCATGTCTTATGTTTCAGAAATGCTTTCTACATGTGAGGGTTTTTCGTCCACCACCATTAGTCTTGACCTCCCTTGTCTGTGATTCAGTTCTGGTTGACGGCGTCGACAGCTACACCTTTTGGCATGACACAGAAACTGCTCATCGCTGGTAGGACACGATGATAGGTTTCATACTATAGAGAAAGAAGTCCAAACCTGACCTCACAAGTGTTCCCATGGAGATGCAGGCAGATGGAGATGTGTTAAACCAAGATCAGTGGGAACACCACATCCAGCTGCCGCTCAATGAGGCACGGGAGCAGGAAGTTGCCCTGCGAAGGGAAGAAATGGCACAGGCCACAGTCTTCAACCAGGCATTCCTCAGTGTGCTTTGAAGCCTCGCACTAGCAATGGATGGCCACTCAAGTTTCACCTCACCCCTTAACTTTCCACATTGGAGATTCCATCCATCCATCCATTCGCTTCCGCTTATCCTTTTTCAGGGTCGCGGGGGGCGCTGGAGCCTATCCCAGCTGTCATAGGGCGAGAGGCGGGGTACACCCTGGACAGGTCGCCAGTCTGTCGCAGGGCCAACATACAGGGACAGACAACCATTCGCACTCACATTCATTCGCACATTCACACCTAGTGACAATTTGGGTTATCCAATTAACCTATCCCCACTAAGACATTGGAGATTACAAAAACAAATTTATACTTTACATAGGTTTGTACCCCTCTGTTCCAGGAGAGTCTTACCAAAAACTTAGCTGTTGCAAATAATAATAATTACTAATTGTAGTTATTATTAATATTGTACATATTTTCAAATGTTGCTACATTTAAAAAAGTATTTCAAGCCTATAATGTGTGTGCATCACGGTTTGTTGTATTTAAGCAGTCATTACTAAATGACATTTTTCACCAAACTTTTGTTGCCCAGTAATAAACGCTGTGTCTTTGTCGTGTGATGTCACCACACAAAAATGTGGTGTGTCCATACTTCTGTAAAGTGATTTACACTACAGGAGATTTATCCCACAGCCGGACAACTGTTAGCATTTCAGTGATGTGAAAAATGTAACAGCCCACATGAAAACACAGAATAACCGCAAAAGTAAACAAACTTTATCATTTCTATTTCATTTGGCATCTAACAGCAGTATTCCTGTAAGCACATGACAAGGGGTTAGAATAATATCATTAACTGGAGCACAAGAAGTGAAGCAGAGCGTCTCGTACATGCACGTTTAGCTTCTCCTCTGTACCACCCTGTCCTACAGCTACCACAGGCTCTTGTCCTGCAGTGGCAGGTACATCCCATTGTCATCATCTTCATTCATTGTCTTTGAAAAGCAAGAGGAGATGAACAGATCCAGTAAATGCACTTTTATCTGGTATCGTTTGGTATCGTAATCTGTCTTAATCTATTTCTATTTCAATGTTGTGTTCTGTGTTTTTTTAATTTATTATATGGGGGAAAAGTTCTGTCATCCTTGTGCTGAGAGGTCTGTGGTCATCCACCTGTTTTGTTCTAGTAAACCCAACTTTCAGGAACACCTTTAGAGCTGTTCAGTTTTAGCACCACTGAGAGTCAACAAGTCTGGTCTCAAGTCACTTTATATTGTAAGGTAAAGACCCTACAGTGACAAATGTTCACTCGGATTCATCAATGAAGTAAAACTGACTGTATGCATATACAGGATATTTGGATATTAAAGGATATTGTATCATGGGTGAACAGACCAGAATGAAAGCCACATCTTAAGCATTTGACTGAGGCACAACAATCAAAAGGCAATGTTTGCAGCTTAAATGTACTCTGGATAATCTTAAATGTGCAAATATTGTTACAGTTTTGTGTTTTTCAGGTGTCCTGTTTGAAGAAAACACTTTAAAGTCACTTTAATACATGCATATTTAAAGAAAAAAGAAAAATGCTCCACCTCCATGTATTAGCTGTTAAGTAATTTTATGATGAGGATGGATGCTGTCATTGTTTTTCAGTGTAGTTTTGAAAATTAAAGGATATTTAACATTAAATGTACCAATGTTGTTGTTTACTAAACACAGATTAATTTAAGTTTAAATTTAAAAACTTTTGAACAAATGGTGTACGAGGTTTTCTGTTTGTCTATGCATTTTCCTTTTTGCACTGTACAACACTTTCAGTAAGACAACAACTGTAAATCGACCCCCCCCCCGTCTAATCCATTATTGTAAAGTTAAATGCTATTAAGAAATGATCAGGAAAAAAGAGGGTTTTCAAGAAATACTGTTCTGCTCCATTTTATGCCATTCGTCGGAACAAGATCTAGAGTGTGATTAAAGTGGTGCGTAGGTTCTTTGATTATTTGTCTTGTCATATTTAGACAGTTGAGTCTAATAATAGATTAAATGCTGTGCTTCGAGGATTCTGACAGTTAGTGTAACTCAGGGGGGTTGATTCATTTAAACTAACATAATCATCCTGTTGTGACCAAGTTTTTGTATAGCACGGTAAATTTTTTTGTTGATCAGTTATTATTCATGGATTTACAGGGTCTTAGAAGAGAGAGACCTAATGTTTAATAATCCACATTTCATTGTGTTACTCTTTGGTGCAGATGTGGATACTGTATTGTTCTTTCTTTGTGATTTTTTTATTGGTAATGTTTCAGTTGGGTTTTTTTGCAGATTTTTGGTGTGTTTTGTGGTGGTTTAGAAGCAGACACAGTCCCCAAGGGGATGGGTGTTGGGAACAAAAAACATGCTGTGGAAGAGAGCCAGAGAATAATAATAAGTAATGATTCAATGCAGAGAGGTGTATAAACATATGGTGAGTGAGAAAAGTGACTAAAGAAGTACTACTCAGTGTATCGTGGGAATCCCCAGCAGCCTACACCTATCGCAGCCTAACTAAGAGAGGATTCAGGGTCACCAGCCCTAACTATATGCTTTAGCAAAAGGTTTTAAGCCTAATCTTAAAAGTCGAGAAAGAACATCACAGCGCAGAGTTACAAAGAGAGTTACATGTCTTTGGAATGGCTTGATTCTGTGTTCTGACTTCACTGACCTTTATTAAGTAATTCTTGGTACCAGTTTACGAAAACAGAGAACAGCTTTGGTCAGGTCCTGGCAGATGCATCATGATAGACCTATTTATTTCTTCTAGACTGAATCACTGTAATTCATTATTTTTGGGCTGTCCTAAAAACTTCCTGAAAAGCTTTTACCCCATCTGTTCAAGGATTGGCTTGTGCCACCATTTGTCTGCCACCTAAAAATCCAGTTTTAAGATCCAATCCCAGACACTTGAGACAGTGGTTATCAGAGGCATCGTAACATTTCATCACTCATCCATGACACTGGAGAGTACTGAAAAAGTCACTTGGATGAGTAATCAATTGTTTTTTTAAATGTTTCTATATGTTTTGTAAAAGAATTACAAAATGAACTTGTAAATTAATTTATTAATGCAGATTTTATTTCACAATTCATTATTGAGCACAAAAGGCTTTATTTTGATGCGTGTGACTCTTCTGGTCCTCCATAACCAGCAGCCTAGGCCTATTGCTGCACAACTAAGGTCAGCTGATGCAGCCCCAACTATATGCTTTGTCAAAAGTTTTAGGCATGATCTTAAAAGTAGAAAGGGTGTCTGTCTCCTGAAACCTGATTCCACAGAAGAAGGATCTGAAAGCTGAAGGCCCGGCCTCTCATTCTAGTTTCAATCAACTACAATCAACTGAAGGCTTTTCGCTGAGTTTTTAGGACAGCCAAAAAATAGTGAATTACAGTACTACAGCCTAGCCCTCCGGTTTTGTGCACCCCCACCCCCCTTACTTTAGTGTTCCCAATCAAAATTGACTGGTCCTTGTTAGCTGCTATTAAATTAGCACAAAAAACACTTTTCACCACCAAATTCTTTATTCAACATTCTTTAGCTGTGAACAATGTCTCAAAGTAGTGTTTAACTTGAATACATAGAATTAGACATAACATAACTGCAGTAAAAATACAAATAGGCACTGAAAATGTATTACAAAATGAACATGTAATGTAAAAAACAAATTAAAGACCAAACTCAACATGAAGCTGTGAGTACAGGACACATTCTGCTTGGCCTCCATTGCCTGTCTCCGAAGTCCCACAGGGTTAACCAAGCCCGATAGGATTCCTTCTTCAGCCTGATTGCTCTGTTCACCTCAAGTGTCCAACGTCTGGTTCAGGGGTTACCATCAAGACAGGCAGCTCATTGCAGCAGCTCATTGCAGCAGTTTCCACAATGGAGGTACTGAATATGCTCCATTCGGACTTAATGTCCCCAGTCTCCCTCAGAATGCTGTCAAAGTTCTGGCAAAGGTTGGAGGCCTCTGTTAGGCATTCCCAGAGTGTCCTCACAATACATTTAGTTGTGCCAGGTTTATCCAGCATTCTCCCTCACCACCTGATCCAACTCACCACCAGGTGGTGATCAGTTGATAGCTCATCCCTCTCTTCACCTGAGTGTCCAGAACAAATTGCTGCAGATCCGATGATACGATTACAAAATCAATAATCAACCTGCAGCCTAGAGTGTCCTGGTGCACTTGTAAATAACCTTATGTTCAAACATGTTGTCTGTAATGGACCAACAGTGGTTTTCACAGTAACAGAACACCCCACAGATCAGGCAAGCCATTCTTCCTAATCTCACCCCTCCAAGTATCACTGTCATTACCCACATGAGCATTGAAGTCTCCCAGAAGGATGACAGAGTCTCCAGGGGGAACACCCTCGAGCACCCCACCTAGGGACTCGAAGAGGGCTGTGCACTATGAAAGTTCATTAAACACATAATTGTAGATGACAGTCATGGTCAGGCACAGGGAACAAATCCTCTTGTCCAGTGGGAAAAACTTTAAAATACAGGAAGTGACCAAGGAGAAACTAAGATACCTACCCCAGCCCACCACCTCACACCGAGGGCCACACCAGACTGGGCCAGAGACCAGCCCCTTTACAGGAGACTGGTTCCAGAGCTCAGGCCATGCGTTGAGGTGAGCCCAGCTATATCTAATCAATACTGCTCAACCTCACGCACTATGCTAAGGCTTCTTCCCCATCACAGAGGTGACATTCTGTGTCTCAATTGCAAGCCATGATAGCTAGGCATTGGTCCACAAGGGTCTCTGGCCCTGGCCGCCGCCTGGCACACACTGCAGCCGACCCTATGGGGACTCCTGTGGGTGGTAAGGCCTACAGGAGGGTGGGTCCATGTCTCTTCTTCGTGATGATCTGGCCAGTCCCCATGGACGAAGGCCTAGCCACCAGGTGCTCTCCCTCTGGTATCTTCCCCAGGACTTGAGACACATTTTGTAGACCATCAGCTGGGACTGAACTAGCTAATATTAATTTGCACTAAGTGGCAGGATTGCTTTCTAAATGCTGATAGATTTCAACTTGTGTCTTGACTCCCTGTGCCTCTTGGACCTCTCTACTTCATTTGTTCAATACGTTTTACCTGTGTCATATCTCATGATTACAAATAACTTAATCTTTTGACATCTATGGTACGATTTCTTTGTATGTGTGTATAGGATTGGTCGTTACTGACATCTGGTGAGACTTTCATGTCAATAGCACCTTTACAAATATTACTTAGAAAATAAGTAATATGATCAATATTTATTTTCACCTGTTGCATACAAAGAAGGATTAGTTATGGTTTAAACAATGTTTAACACATTATGAATTTTTTAATAATTTAGATATTTTTTGTGTATTTTAGGACATATTGTACATGCATTTATGTACAAGAAGGTTCAATTTGATGGGACCCCCAAAATTTTAAATGAATGTTAAATATTTTAGGGGTCTCATTTTAATCCAAACTGCCATGTGGTGCTGAAAAAGGTGTCTAGTGTCCAGTCTCATTTGAAGAGTACAGTAAAATGGAGAGGGAGTTTGTGATGATTTTTTTTTTCATTCCGTCTTTTCTCAAAAAGCTTTTCAGCACATCAAAAAACCCACATTTGTTTTAACAGGAAACATTTCTCCTCACACATTCACATGCATAAAACTCATGTACCGTGCCACACCCACATGCAGAGAACACATCTACTGTTGCACACACCCACACGTTAAATGGCCATTACTGAAACAGAACATTGTGCCATTTAAGCTGTCAAGACATCACTCAGATGTAGCCACTCTATTATTCCTACCCTTCATGTAGGAATAATGTAAAAGTTCCGTATTTTTTTCCAAACACCTCCCTTTGTGTGGATTTTTAAATTTACTTTAAGGCTGTTCATTTGTTGAATTAAATTGATTTGTAGTCTCTTTCTATGTACAGATCTAACTAACATTCACTCACAGCACTGAAAAAGGTTAGAGCAAGTTGTAGGTTTAATATCTTGACCAAAGATATTTAGCCTGCAGACCGGAGCAGAGGGGGATCAAACCACCATCCAGTGGATGATGAGAGTCAAACCTTAAATACTGATCCGTATGCGTAGGTTTACGGTACACATCAGCTTTTTAATGTCCCCCAATACTGATGGAAATCTCATAGTCTAAGAAGGCTAACCTGCCACTTTTCATATCCTCCCTGGTGAATTTGATGTGTTGGTCCACGGAGTTAATGTGATCTGTGAATCGTGGTAGGTCCTGAGATTAAATTTTCACGCAGGTGTCATCCACATACCTGAACCAATGACTTGGTGGTGTTCCAGGATAGGGTAACAAAGCCCTCTTTTCCACTTCTTCCATGTACAAATTGGCCACAATGGGTGAAACTGGGGAACCCATGGCTCTCCCATGTTT
Source organism: Haplochromis burtoni (assembly GCF_018398535.1). Taxonomy (NCBI): domain Eukaryota; kingdom Metazoa; phylum Chordata; class Actinopteri; order Cichliformes; family Cichlidae; genus Haplochromis; species Haplochromis burtoni. The sequence goes on from NW_024583050.1 coordinate 88,528, forward strand.
CTCCCTGTAGTACTGACCCTTGTATGTGAAATAGGTGGAATTAAGACACAGTTCAAACACACTTGGTCGGTGCTGATAGTGGTCTTGTTGCTGAGGTTGGGGTCATCCTGTAATCTCTTACGAACTACCTCCAACACTTCAGTGACTGGAACATGAGTGAAGACAGATGTAACATCGTACAAGACCATGGATTCATCTGCCTCCATAATGACATCGCTCACCTTCTCAACACAATCCAAGGTGTTCTGGATGCGGTGAGTTGATTATATAGACAATTGGTCTTAAAGGTGCACTCTGTTTATGTTCTTTGGTAAACCATACAGGACTTGGTATAGATTCCGCTGGGTATAGCCTGTGGTATGAGGTACGGTCAATAGCCTTGTCTTGTTCTAACTGCTTCAGACAGTCTATCACCCTCTTCCTGTAACCACTTCCTGGGTCTCGTTTCAGGGGCTCATAAGTATTTTTGTCACTGAGCAGTGACAAAATTTTTTCATCATAGCCTTTTTGGTTTAGTGACACAGAGCACCTACCCTTGCCTGCTGGAAGGATAATGATGTTGTTGTCATGACTAACTGATGGGATTGCCTTCCTCTTCTCCATGCTGATGTTGGATGCTGGGGGCTTTGCATTGCTGAGACAGGCTGAAACTTTCATCCATAATTGCTCTGCTTCCACGTCTGCAATGTTGTTGTATCGAATTGCAGTTTCGGTGGCTGTGATCAGTTCCACTAGAGGGATTTGCCTCAGTGTCACAAATTCTATCCTTTTGCAAGGATTTTTTTTCTCTGTTTTGGTAAGCTGTCTGTGAGACAAACTCTTCACCCACTTGTCCACATCCTCGGTGTGGCATTATAAGATGGCGGCGGTGAGGTCGGCTGCCGTCACAAAAGGAGAGTTAATGATGGTGTTGGAACCATCAGCAGGTCTGCAGTCGTGGGTGAAGAGGGAGTAGAGGAAAGGGCTCATCACACAGCCTTGTGGTACACCGGTGTTCATTGTGATGTAGATGAGCAGCGGTTATCCAGCCGGACATGTTGGGGGCGGTTGGTCAGGAAGTCCAGTAACCATTTGCAGATGAGGGAACTGATGCCCAGGTCTGTCAGTTTCCTGATGAGTTGTGAGGGGTGGATTGTATTGAATGCTGAACTGAAGTCTATAAACAGCATTCTGGCGTAGGTGTTGTTGTTGTCCAGGTGTGAGAGGACAGAGTGCAGTGCGATGGAGACTGCATCCTCTGTGCTCCTGTTCTGGCGGTATGCGAATTGGTGGGGGTCCAGGGTGGGGGAGACAGGATTTGAAGTGTGCTAGGACCAGCGCTCTAAGCACTTAGTGATGATGGGGGTGAGTGCTACTGGGCGGTATCATTGAGGCAAGATGGGTTGGAGTTTTTGGGTATCGGGACGATGGAGGTGGATTTGAAGCAGGCCGGTACCACAGCGTGGGCCAAGGACAGATTGAATATGTCTGTGAGCACTCCTGCAAGCTCCCCAGAACAGCTCTGAGAACACGCCCGGGGATGCCATCAGGACCTGCAGCCTTGTGGACATTGATCCTGCTCAGCACCGCTCCTACATCATTGGGTGGTAGAGGAAGGAGACTCAGAGGTGCGGGGGGTTGGTGGTCCTGTGTCTGTTCACGTCTGGGTCACTGTGCCCAGGTCTTGCAGTTGCGAGAAGTTTCTGACCTTTTGTAATGGGTTGGCTATTTATTGAGCCTTCTTTGAAGCCCTGAGTTCTGTAGCGTGTAGCATCTCCTGCCGTAAGGCGTGTTGCGGTTCCAGGATGGAGAGAACATCCGAGTGCATAAGTGCTTTGGTGGGTACATGTGGTGTGTCTGGGTGGTGACACTGTCTGTGGTTTTGGAGATGTAATCCAGTACAGATGAGGCGTACTGGTCCAGGTCTGTGTGGGTGAACATATTCCAGTCTGTGTTTTTAAATCTGTCCTGGAGCACTGCGTCTGTCCCCTCTGGCCACACTTTAATTGTCCTCACAGCAGGTTTCACACGTTGGATGAGTGGTGAATACCGAGGTGTGAGGAACAGGGAGAGATGGTCCGATTGTCCAATGTGGGGGAGGGGTGTGGCTTTGTAGGCTCCAGCCAGGTTGGAATACACATGGTCTAAAGTCTTGTCTCCTCTGGTGTGGCAGGAGACATGTTGGTGGAATCTGGGGAGGACTGTCTTTAAGTCCATTTTGTTTGCCAGAGAACGGACATTGGTGAGGAAAATACTGGGTAAAGGCAGCCGGTGTGGTGTTAGCTTTAGCTTAGCCCGTAGCCCGTAGCCCGTGCCCCGCGCCTACCTCGCCTTTGTTTACGTTCTCGGCGCCGTCTGCGTGCACTTCCGCCCGGCCGGGGAGAGTGGGCAGC